>NC_037676.1:113200608-113387333 GCF_003255815.1 Theropithecus gelada
AAAAAAAAAAAAAAAAAAAAAAAATTAATTAATTAGAATGATAAAGCATAGAGTAAACTCAAAATAGTTGCAATAATAATACTTATTATTATCATAGTCACACATTAAGATGGAAATTTTATCATTTTAGTAATTTAGTTACTATTCACTGACATTTGCCTCCCACTGCAGAGAACTTGGATAATCCTGGGTGTTTCTATGAATATTAAATACACTGATGGGAAATCCATGGGAAAAAGAATCCTTTACAGCAGCTTAAGGCATAATAATTTAATTCATATTTATTTATAATATGTGGGTTATTTAAATAACCTTTTGTATTTTATATTTAAAGCAAATTCGCAAAGATAAGAAAGAACATTCTCATATGCCACATACCTAGTTTCCTCTATTAAACCTCTTCAGCAAGTATAGTACATTTATTACAACTAATCAACAAATACTGATACATTATTATTTACTAAGATCCACATCTTCTTATTATGATTTTCTTAGTTTTCACTTATGTTCTTTGTCTGTTCCAGGATTCCATCCAGGATATAGCATTAAATGTAATCATTATGTCACCTTCTCTAGAATGTCTTATAATTTGTTGAATGCACATAGCAGTCTTTCAGACTTGCTTCTTTAACCTTACCAATATATATTTAAGGCCTATCCATGTCTTTGAATGATTTAATAGCTTATTATTATTATTAGTGGATAATATTCTATTGTATGAATTCACCATACTTGTCTATCCACTAACCTATTAAAGAACGTATTTGATCCTTCTAGTTTTGACAATTTTTAATAAAGATTCTACAAACATTCACATGCAGGTTCTTGTGTGAATATATGTTTTAAAATTAGTTATATAAATATTTAGGAGTTCAGTTTTCTGATCATACGGTAAGATTTTGTAGTTTCATAAGAAACTCTCAATCCCTTCTCCAAAGGAGCTGTACAATACTGTATTCCTAGCAGGAGTGAATGGGAATTCCTGTTGTTCAGCATCCTTGCCAACATTCAGTGTTGTCAGTTTTTCAAATTTTAGCCATCCTAATAGGTATGTATACTAGGATTAAATTGTTGTTTTAATGTGCAATTCTAAGATGGCAAATGATATTGTAATCTATTTACATGTCTAGATGTCATCTGTATATATTCTTTGTGGTTGTGCTTATTCAGATCCTTTGCCCATTTTTAAGTTGTTTCGTTTTTTTCTTATTTTTCTATGTGAAAGTTATTTGTGTATTTCAGATACAAACTTTTTATCAAATATGTATCTTGAAAATATTTTCTACTATTTCTTGGTGTTTCACTTTTTTTTAACATTGTCTTTTGTAAAGCAAAACTTTTTAAATTGAATCAAGTCCAACTTAATTTTTCCCTCATTGATAGTGCTTTTGATGTTGTATCTAGAAACTTATCAAAAAACTAAAATACAGATCTTCTACAATATTTTCTCCCAGAAGTGGTTTATTATTTTTATTTTTATATTTGGGTCTTTAAATCATTTGTAGTTAATATTTGTAAAATACGTAAATTCTGTGTCTATGTGTGAGACAGATTTTACATACTTGTCAACAATTTTTCCAGCACACTTTGTTGAAAAGACTATTCTTTCACCATCATATTGCCTTTGAACCTTTGTTAACAATCAATTGATTATGCATTTTGGACATCCTCCCTTTTTGCTCTTTATCCTATTCAATTAATTTATGTGATTACCGTAGCTTTACATTAAGTCTTCAAGTGGAGTATAGCGAGTCCTCCAACTTTGTTCTTTATTATTGTTTTGGTTATTCTGCGAATTTTGCTTTTCCACATAATCTTTGAAATAAGTTTGTCAATATTAACACATTAACTTGATGGGATTTTGGGTGGGAATGCACTGAATCTATAGATCAAGATAATAAAAATCAATATCTTAAACATATTGAGTCTTTTAGTTCTTGAATACTGTACTAGGAATCCTACATAAAATGATAAGGAAAAGAAGGAATGAAATAAAAAGCATTCTGATTGGAAAAGAAAAGAAAAACTAAAGCTGCTTATACTTGCAGATGGTATGATTTTCTATGTGAAAATCCCAAAGAATTGACCAAAATATGAACATTTAATTTTTTTTCAGAACTTGGAAATAAAACAGGAGTACTGTACATTGTTGAATGAGAGTGCTGTGAGAGGACATTCTTGCTTTGTCCTCAATCTTCGAGAAAACATATCAGATTCTCACTATAATGTATAACATTCGTTCCAAAATTTGTATAGATATTGTTTATCAAGTTGAGAAAGTCCTCTCTATTCTTAGTTTGCTATGGCTTTTATCAAAAATGGGTGTTGGATTTTATCAAATGCTTTTCTGCTTCTGTTCATAGGATTAAATGACTTATCTTCTTTAGCTTAATGATAAAGTAGATATTACATTCATTCATTTGTAACTGTTGAGTTACCAGCCTTTTATGTCTGAAAAAATCCCAAATAATCAAATTAAATAAATAATCTTATAAATTTGGTATTCAATTTGATAGTATTTTGTTAAGGACTTTTGTGCCTATGTGCATAAGATATTGGTCTACGTGTTTCATTCTTGTAATATCTTTATCTGATTTAGATATTAGGGTACTGCTGACCTAATTAAGTGAATTAGAAAATGTTCCCTCTGCTTCCGTTTTCTGGAAGAGATTGTACAAAAAATAGGTGTGATTTATCCATTAAATGTTTGGTATACTTCAGCAATAAATCCACCTAGAATTTTATGATTTCCTTTTTGTTAGGTTGCAAATTATTGATTCAATTAAAAATAGATCTAGGGCTATTTTTACTTCTTTCATGATTTTGTTAGTTTGTGACTTTCAAGGAATTGATCTATTTAAGTTGTAAAATTTGGAGTAGTAAAGTTGTTTATAATATTGCCTTATTTTCCTTTCAATGTCTGTAGATGTTTGTAGAGTAAGACATTTGTTTCCTGCTGTTAATGTATTGATTTCTGCTCTATTTTTACTATTTTCTGTTTCTTAAATTGCTTTCATTTATCTAGTTCCCTAAGGTGAAATCTTAGGCTATTGGTCTTACTTCTCTTCAAATATAAGCATTCAATTTACGCATTTTCGTCTAAGCATGCCTTATGCTACATTCAACAAATTTTGATAAATTTTAATTATATTTTATTAGTTCAAAATATTTTAGAATTATCTGGAAATGTGTTCTTTTTTTTTTTGATAAATGTGTTATTTAGAAATATGTTGTTTACAGCTACTCTACAGAATGAGGCAGGAGAATGGCGTGAACCCAGGAGGCAGAGCTTGCAGTGAGCCAAGATCACGCCACTGCACTCCAGCCTGGGCGACAGAGCGAGACTATGTCTCAAAAAAAAAAAAAAAAAAAATGCAGCAGCTAGAAACATCAGTGTTCAAGTGTTTGTCTGAGTACCTATTTTTAATTATTTAGGGTGTAAAACTAAAAATAAAATTGTTGGATTATATGGTAAATCTAGGTTTAACTTTTTGAGGAATTTCCAAAATGTTTTTCACAGTGGCTGTACCATTTACATTTCCACCAAAAAAGTACAAGTGTTCCATTTCAACACTTATATTCCATTTTATTTTACTTACAATGTTCCTAGTGGGTTTGAAGTGGTATCTCATTGTGTGATTGCATTGCATTTTCTTGTAACTAATAATGTTGAGCATGTTTATGCATTTTCTGATCACTTGAAATCTTCTTTGAATAAATGTCTGTGAAATTACATTGCCAAATTTTAATTTAGTTTTTATATCTGCTGTTGAAATGCATAAATTATTCATATAATCTGAATTCTACACCTTTATGAGAAATACGCATATCATTTTTTTCCACTTCAGAAATTGCCCTTTCACTTTTTAGATAATGCCTTCTGATACACAAAAGTTTTTAATGTTAATGAAACCAAATTTATATTGTGGTTGTTTCTTGTGCTTTTATTATACACTATCTGTGAATATATTATTGAATTCAAGGTCATAAATATTCACTAATATGTTTTATTCTAAAAGTTTAATAGTTTTAGCTCTTAAAATTTATTTTTATAAATTCATTTTAAGTTGATGTTTATATATGGTATCAAGTAAGGACACAACTTCATTCTTTTGAATATGGATATCTAATTGTTCTAACAACATTTGTTGAAGAGACTATTATTTTCTCTTTAAATGGTAGTGCCACCCTTGTGAAATATCATTTGTCATAAAGGAATGAGATTTCTACAGGAATCTCAATTCTATTCCACTATTTTAAAGGCCTATTTTGATGCCAATACCACAACATTTTAATAATTGTAGCTTTGTTGTGAGATTGAAAATTAAGAAGTGTGAGCCTAACAACTTTGTCTTTTTCAATATGTCTTTAATTTTCTGGGGTCCCTTTTCATATGAATTTTAGGATTCATTTTCCATTTATGCAAAAAATGTCATTTGGATTTGGATAGGATGATATTGAATCTGTAAATCACTTTTGGTAGTGTTTCCCTTTTAATAATATTAATTTTCTAATGCATGTACATGAGATATTTTTCTATTTCTTCAAATTTTTAACATTGTTTTCAGTAATATAATGTAGTTTATGCTGTGTAAGTCTTTTACCTTCTTGGTTAAATTGATTCTGAGCTATTTTATTTCTTTGGATGCTATTGTAAATGAACTTAACTTTTTTGGATTATTTATGCTGGTTTATAAAAACACAACTTATCTGTGTGAGTTCATTTTGTATCATGTAACTCTGCTGAATTTGTTTTCTTAGCTCCAAGTTTTGTGAATTCTTTGGAATGTTTGGAATTTTTTGGAATAGATATATTCGTGAATAAGTTAACTATTCATCTTTTCTTCTATTTCCCAGTATGTGTTTTTACTTTTGTTCTTGTCTAATTTCTCTGGTTATAACTACCAACAGAATGTTGAATAGAAGTAGTAAAATCAGGCATCATTGCGTTGTTCCTGATTTAAAAGAAAGACTTTTAGTTTTTAGACCATTGAGTATGATGTTAGCCATGGATTTTTCCTAAATCCCATTATTAGGTTTGGAAAGTTAACTCCTATTCTTAGTTTGTCAGGTTTTGCTGTTGTTGTTATTGTTTTCTAATAATGATAGAATGCTGGTTTTCTCAAATGATTTTTCTGCGTCAACTGAGATGACCATGTGGTTTATATTATTCCATTATTGTGGTATATCACATTGATTAATTTTATATGTTGAGCCCTCCAACTTTATTGCTTGTGCTTTTGTGATTTTGCAATGAATTCCTAGATATAATATCAAAAGAACAAGCACTAAAGTTGGAGGCCTCAACATTAAAAAAAAAAATCTTGCATATTTGGAACAAATCCCACTTGGTTATGGTGTTTAATGATTGTAATATGGTAATGCATTTGGTTTGCTAATATTTTGTTGAGGATTTTTGAGTCTGTACACATAAGCAATATTGCTCTGCAGTTTTCTTTTTGAAATGTCTTTGTCTTTTGTATCAAAGTAATGCTGGCCTTGTAGAATTAGATAGTAAACATTACCTTATCTTCTACTTTTTGGAAAGTTGGAGAAGAATTTGTGTTAATTATCCATTAAAACAATGGTAAAATTTATGAGTGAAAATGTATGTTCCTCTGCTTTTATCTGTTGAAAGATAAACAGATGATTGTTCAATCTGTTTACTTGTTGTAGGTATGTTCAGGTTTTTAATTTTCTCTAGAGTTCATTTAGAACTTTTGTATATTTTAAAGATTCATCCATTTCATGTATATTATCTAACTTATTGCTGTAGAATTGTTTATAGCATTATTTTGTCATTTATTTTTAAAAAGTCAGTTATAACCTCATTTTCATACATAATTTTAATAATTTTCTTCTCTCCTTCATTAGCCTACCTCGTTTTGTCATTTTAATGATCTTTTCAAATAATTAATTTTAGATTTTGTTGATTCTCTCAATGGTTTTTCTTTTCTTTACCTCATTTAACTCTGAACTAATCTTTATTACTTTAGTTCTTCAAATAGTTTTGTATTTAATTTGTAATTTTTCTAGTTATTTAAATTGTAAAGGTAAGTATTGATTTAAAATTCTTTTTTATTTGTTAATATAAGCCTTTATAGCTATGCATGTCCTTCTTATCACTGCTTCAACTGCATCATATAAATTTTGGTAGGTTGTATTCTCATTTTTATTCATTTCAAAGTATTTTTTTAAACTTCCCAGTGATTTATTCTTTGAATTATTGGTTGTTTAAAAGTGTGTAGTTTAAAATCTACCTATCTGTGAATTTTCTAGTTTTCTTTATTTTATTGATATCTGTTTTTATCCCATTTGAGCTAAAGAAGATATTTTGTAAAATTTCAAACTTTTTAATTTATGGAGTGATGTTTTGTGTCCTAATTTGTAATCTATGTTGGAAGATATTCCATGTGCAATTAAAAAAATGTATTCTGTTTTTGCATGGTTCCATGCATATGTCTTTTCAGTCTACTTGTTTTTTACTGTTGCTCAAATCCTCTATTCCTTATTAATTTTTCTCTTTAGTCCTATTCATTATCAAAAATGGGGTATTAAAGTTTCCAATTATCACAGAACAATTTATCCCATCAACTCTCTCAATGTACATTTCATACACATTGAGACTCTATTTTTTGGAGTATATATGTTCATAGTTGTTATATCTTCAAGATGGATTTGAATTTTATTATTATATAACTTGTCCCCATTAAATAAAATTAACTTAAGGTCTATTTTGTTCTGATATTAGTTTAGCCATCCTAGCTCTTAAATGGTTACCATTTGCACTGAATATATTTTCTCATTCTTTTACTCTCAAACTATCTGTTTAATTGGATCTAAAGTGAGTCTTCTGTAGACAATATGTATTGGTTTCACATATTTTTAAAATTTATCTGCCAGCCTCTGCCTTTAAATTAAAAAGTTTAGTTCATTTACCTTTAAGGTATATAAACCCTAATGGTAAATATTTTATTTAATTAGATAGTCTTTAGTTACGCCCATAATGTTTTATAGATTCGAACATGCAGGCCTTGCACTTGTTGTTTTTTTTTTTTCAGATTTATTTTCATGTATTATTTTTGGTCTTATTATCAATAGTGTTGTTTTAAAATATGACCCCCAGTAAATGTTGCTAATATTTTGAAGCAAAATCAATTTTATTGTTCTTTTACACTTAATATTTTTAAAAATTATGTGTTAGTTCTAGTAGCACTTTAACAATCATACTTGGTTTTTAAAATGATAATCATGTTGTCTGCAAATAAAAACAGCTTTATTTTTTTTAAAACAAGTCTGAATCCTCTTTGATTTCTTACCCTTACTGCACTGGCTAGAATCTCCAGTTCAATGCTAAGGACATGGGAGAGTATTTGTTGATATGTGAGATATTTTTTGTGAATCAGGACTTAAAATTCTGACTAAATAACATGGAATTCATTGTAATACACTCTAGGAATAATTACTTAAAATGTAACACATGGAAATGTCCTGCAGTAAATGCTAGAATTTTCTTGCCTTAGTGATGAGAAAGCAATCAAAAGACTCACAGAGGTGAAAATAATAGAATGAATTTATAATAACACACTGAAACAATTTTCTTAAAAAGCTCATGAGTAGCTCTCCTCTTTAGGCCAAAGTTGATAATAGAGCATGGTACCATGGAACCAAGCTTATTAGTATTCAGGAATCTAAGAATTATAAAATCCATATTAGTAGACTCTAAGTAGCAGAATTCATTATTTCAGACAAATGGTTGAAGTTATTCTAATGGACAGCAAGATTGAAATAGAAGCCCAGGTGCTTTCAACTACAGAAATTTGTGATATTTGCTATTATAGTGATTCTAAAACTTTAAAAATCATATAAATTATGTAAGAATATTTTTTAAAATATAGATTATAATTCAAGATATCTGGTTTGGGACCTGAGATTCTGAAGTTCTAATAAGTTCTCATATGATGCTACTGCTGCTGACATATCACACTTTGATTAGCAGAGCAATGATTAATAGAACATAGTGTTTCTAGGGGATGGATGAATATGCAGTTGACTAGAGGTTAACCTGACATGTTTAACCACCACATCTCTCTCTCTATCTCTCTTTCTCTATAGATATAGATAGATATTATATATAATATCTATTCATATTATACAACAGATTTTATATATATATATATATCTCACATATATAGATAAAACCATAAACCATAATGAGATAATGAGAGGTGTGAAGAATAAAACTGTGTCAGATCTCAAATAAAGAATTGAAATTCCTCACTTATTTCTAGGATAACTATCAGATCCAAAGGTTACTGCTTAAAGTAGAAGCTGAATTTCCTTGAGAATTAATACCAAACATAAAGATTAAAAAATAAGCATTTATCCAAAACTATACCAAAAAATAACTTACAGACATGTATAACATTTAGGCTATAAAAGAGAGATACCTAAACTCTAGAAGGCATTGGAATACAAGATATGATCAAGAACAAATAAATCAGAGGGGCTGAAATACCATTATGACTAAAATTATTGAAATAATCTTGACCGAAGTCTGTTTCACAGCAGGTCCAATGTGTTTCAATCTTTGATTTGGTAGTTACATTCAAATCACCAGATTCAAAATTGGATATTTAAACTTGGCACCTGTCAGACTCCTCAGATTATGCCTGATCTGTAAAGTAAGAATAATTTCAATAGAAGCATTCAAGTGAAAATTAATCCACCCACCTTCCAGCCATCGTATTAAAATAGAAGAAATATTTTCGCCCTTGTATAATGTATGAAAGTAGTGACATATTCAACGAACAAAATATAAAAAGATGGTTCTCTATTATGTAATTATTCAATCCAGTTATATATCCTTCAATAATAAGATAGGTCATGGTGGATTATTTTAGACTACCATAGTCTTCACTAAATTCTATTCAGACTTGAATTATATGTTCCTTTTATGGCATTTTTACTTGGACAGATGAGTTTTGTCTCTGGGACTTGATAAAAAATAGTATTTATCAAGTCAATGTGTTCTCAATCCTTATCCACAAAGAAAATCTAAACCAGTTTGTGTTTCCTAGAAGAGAATATTAACTGTTTTGCTCTTAGGCCGTATTAATTCTCCTTCACATTATCCAAAGAGAACTTGGTCATTTCAGAATTCTGCAGAACATGATTCTGGTACACTGTTGACATTAAGCAAGCACACCCAGTGAGCAGAAAGTTGCATCTTCGCTGGATGCTTAAGATCCACATAGACAGATAATAACACTTTGGTGAAATTTTATGGGTTCACTGAGCTGAGAGTACTAAGATGTATTGTCTGTAGTAACAACAAGCTTTTGAACCTCTTATCTTATAACTACTAAAAAATAGATACTTTGCGTGGTTGGCTTTTTTGCGTACTGGAAGCAGTATATTCCACAATTAAAAATGCTTCACTACCACATTTCTAAAACTGCCAGTTTTGAATAGGGTTCAGAAAAATAGAAGACTTTCTAGTAAGTTCAAGCTGTGGTACAAGCAGCCCTTCCACTTGGACCATCTCATAAAGTAGATCTAATAGTGCTGTGAGTATCTCTATGCGTAGGCGGAGGATTACCTAGGTGCCGAGGCAAGAGACTGAAGTCACAAACTGTTTCAGTATAATAAAGAAAATAGTTAGAATAATAATAGTTATAATACAAATTAGATATAGAGATGATCATGGACAATTATCAATCATTACTATAAACATTAATCATTAGCAGTTAATTTTACTCTTTGTTGAATTACTAATATAAACTGGGGCTAAACGGTGGGTATAGAGTCAGGTGCTGAAGGGACATTGTGAGAAGTGACCTAGAAGGCAAGAGGTGAGCCTTCTGCCACACTCACATAAGGGTCGCTGGAGGGCTGCTTGGTCAAGCGGTAATGCCAGTGTTTGGGAAGACAAATAACTAGTCAGTTATTTAGCAGACCGCGGAAGGGAATCTCCTTTCCTTGGAGGAGTCAGGGAACACTCTGCTCCACCAGCTTCCTGTGGAAGGCTGGATATTATCCAGGCCTGCCCACCGTTATCCAGAAGTCTAAACCCCTCCCTGTGGTGCTGTGCTTCAATGGTAACGCTCTTCGTCTACTTTCATGTTCCTCCAGTACTCCTGGTTCCTCTTTGAAGTTCGTAGTAGATAGTGGTAGAAGGAATAGTGAAAATCTTAAAGTATTTGATCTTATAAGTGCATAGAAGAAAATGTTGACATATGCTGCCTTCTGTCTCTGTGCTTCACCTACCTAAGAGGGAAGGGCCCCCTGTCCTGTGATCAGGTGACATGCTTCACCTTGTCAATCACGTAGAAGATTTATCCTCCTTACCCTGCCTCCTTGTCTTTTATGCATTAAATATCAGTGCGCCCATTGATATTTATTGACAGTAATTATGACACCGTTTGGGGTCACTGCTGGTCTCCCTATCTTGATGGTAGTGGTCCCCTGAGCCCAGCTATTTTCACTTTATCTCTTTGTCTTGTGTCTTTATTTATTACAATCTCTCGTCTCTGCATCTCTGCACACGGGGAGAACACCGCTAAGCCCTGTAGGGCTGGACCCTACATCTAGGTTATGAAGGAAAATCTGTGAAATGTATGAAAATTCCTACAGAAAATAATTTTAGGTACTTAGTACACGTCTGAGGTAAGAGTCCTTTATAGTAGAGAATCACTCACTATTAAGAATGAACTTCTCAGCTTGTTGCAAGGCCCAGAGAGGTACCAATTAGATTTATTCGATGTTAAGTAATTATGTGCTCAAAGTTGTCAATCAGGATCTAAGTATTATCAGAAGCACACACTCACAGGGTCAGGTAAACTTTACAGAAATTATATAACGGAGTTGGTGTATCTAGTGCTGATCCTGAGAATGTTCAGAGGCTAATGTGTAAGTTGTATTAACAGATCCTCCAGACTCCCAAGTCACCGATCTCTATTGCTCCAACATCAGCTCACATCTACTTACTCTTGGCAAGTTTCATATGAACAACCAACATAGGAAGAAGAATCTTGGACCTGGTGCATAAATTTGTTGGTTCCATAGGCTTGTGCTACTAAAAATGGACTATCCCACACAGCAAGGACACTCAGCTTTAACCTGAAGGATAGAAAGGAAGGGAACATCTCCCATAGGTCTGCAAGTACTGCTCTTAGCAAATTAGTTTGTATGGAGAGAGAATTTCCCTGAAATTCAGAGGTAGATGGACTCAAGGGAAATAGTAAATGGATTGACTGGCTTGTTCGGAGTTGAAAGGGTAAAAATTTGATATCAGGGCAAGAATGTATGGGAAAGAGATATACAGAGGGCTCTATTTAATTGACAGAAAGCAAACACATCTCATACTGTATGCAGAAGAATCACTCAACGACCAGGTGGGCAGAGAGATCTGTGAAATCTATGGAAATCCCTACAAAAAATAATTGTAGATACTTAGTACATGTAACTAGGCCAGTGGTTATGAACTAGTCTGTTTTTTTTTTATTATTATTACACAACCCGATGGTTGTGTAATAGTCTTATAAACAGAGTTGATACAGTGATAGAAGTTATACACAGACTTTACTGGATGCTGACCTTCTCACAAATGCTGGTCATGCTACTGCCACTGCTGATTGTCCAAACTGTCAGCAGTTAAACAACTCAGTCCACTCAATATGGTGCCACTCCTTAATGAAACAAGCCAACGTTCAGTCTCAGGTTAATTATAATAGAACATATCCATCCTGTAAAAGACAGAGATTCATACTTCTGGGAATTACTATAAATTCCAGAAATTACTTGTCTTATTTGTACAAAGTACCACTGCCATCATCCCTATTGCAATTATAAGGAATGTCTAATTACTGGTATAAGATTTTATGTAATAGCCCTCAGAAATAAGGAACAAATTTATAGCAAAGAGGTACTACAATGGACAAAAGGTGAGGAGGTGAGAACAGCACTGTTGTCGTATGTGCATATATATACACACACATGAAATATTGTGGGTTCTGTGAGCTGGGGGTACTAGTATTGTCTGTAGTAAAAGACAAGCCTTTGAACCTCTTACATTATAACTACTAAAAATGGATACATTGCATAGTTAGCTTCCTCGTATACTGGAAACAGTATATTCCACACTTAAAAATGCTTCTCTGTTACATTTCTAAAGTTGCATATATATGTGTGTATATATATGCACATGTGTGTATATAAATGTGAACATATACATGTGTATATATATGCATTATATTACAGATGTAGATATATACATATATATTAATAAATTTGATTTTATATGGGAAATGAGTATATCTAAAGGATGAAAGAACAAAATAGGCTGTAGGAAATTAATAAATATCTCATATTTTCTTAGCCTTCATTTTTTTCCAGCCATTGCTTTGGCAATAGGTTTCAATTTAGTATAGCACATTTCTGGGAGCAGCACCTTTCCTCAACTGCAACAGATATCTGTAGCTTTCTGTCTTAAAGGTGTCTTCCCAGTGAGTAAAACTTTCTGCATTAGTCTCCACGGGAACATTTGTCAAACCTCAAAATGCAAGGATGTGAAACCCTGGAAATAACTATTGATCAATGGGAAAAAGAGTCAGTGACAAATACTCTTTTCTATGTGTCAGGTAAACAATTCTGAGATCCATTTTTGGTTCCTCAGATAGTCCTAAAGGATGTTGAATTCCAAGTGTCCCTAGATTTTTTTTTTTTTTTTTTTTTTTTTTTGAGACGGAGTCTCGCTCTGTCACCCAGGCTGGAGTGCAGTGGCCGGATCTCAGCTCACTGCAAGCTCTGCCTCCTGGGTTTACACCATTCTCCTGCCTCAGCCTCCCGAGTAGCTGGGACTACAGGCGCCCACCACCTCGCATGGCTAGTTTCTTTTTTGTTTGTTTTGTTTTGTTTCTTTTAGTAGAGACGGGGTTTCACCATGTTAGCCAGGATGGTCTCGATCTCCTGACCTCGTGATCCTCCCGTCTCGGCCTCCCAAAGTGCTGGGATTACAGGCTTGAGCCACCGTGCCCGGCCCAATTGTCCCTAGATTAACAATACAATTAGGATTTGCTTTTTTTAATTTAGTTTCCCTTTTCCAAATCTCCTAATCATGTTCTTTGGGATAATTTTCTTAAAAAAGTATTTTAATGTAAGCTCTCACCTTAAATTATGTGATTAGAGAAACATAAACTCATAAACTCTTGAAACCAATAATTGATATACTAAAAACTCAACTTAGAACGAGTGGAAAAAGTATGTTTTAGCCTTGGGTCAAAGAGAGATGCTGTTAATCAAATCATAAAATAGAAGTACAACTATAAGATGGAATACTTAGGAAATAACTTTTTCACAAGTACAACACAATAAACTGTCAAGATGATCAATCATATTTTGCTGCATGCATATAAACAAATTTGAAAGAGATCTAAATTTTAAAAATTAGCTAACTATACAAGAGTCATAAAATCGAAACTCACAGGGAGTTTGGATAGGTGGTAAACTCTACCAAGTAATAATTTAAAGCCAAAATCAACAAAAAGTGGATTAAGAACCCAATGGTGGAAGATAAGAACAATTAATCAATGCGAAATCAAGAGCTTTTTGTACAAAACTGCAGGTACTATAGAATAGAAATGATCACATTCTCTGCTATTAGCTATGTGCTAAATGATCTGTATTTATACTTTCATTCACGCTCAAAAGATGGAAGAAATAGCAGATAATTATCTAATCAAAATATTTAGATTAATTATCCTAGCATGATAATTTTCAAAATATACTTTTGGCAGGAAGTATATTTTTATATTGTTTTTAATCTCCTGTGAAAGCTCTCTGAGTCTTTCAGGAGATACACTCACACACATATCCATACACACATATCCATACACATATATATAATGTATACATGCTTATAATATATATAGGCACATATAATATAAACATGTACATACATTTTGGTATACTCTATGAATATGTATGTGTATGTGTACATATTGCACTCACAGATATATCATTATTAATACATCATTTTCTCAAAATTTGTTTTGTTTTGTTTTGTTTGTTTGTTTTTTAGACACAGTCTTGCTCTGTCGCCCAGACTGGAGTGCAGTGGCATGATCTCAGCTCACTGCAAGCTCCGCCTCTCGGGTTCACGCCATTCTCCTGCCTCAGCCTCCCGAGTAGCTGGGACTAGAGGCGCCCGCCACCACAACCGGCTTTCTTTTTTTTTTTTTTTTTTTTGTATTTTTAGTAGAGACGGGATTTCACAGTGTTAGCCAGGATGGTCTCGATCTCCTGACCTCGTGATCTGCCCTCCTCAGCCTCCCAAAGTGCTGGGATTACACGCATGAGCCAGCACGCCCAGCCCGAAATTTCTTAAAATACTTTTTATGTCCTTCAAACAAAGCATACCAAGATATGCATGTGCATTTTAAATGTAACAGTCAGCCCAAATTTGCAGCCTGTGTGGCCCTATGCATGTTTGGTCCTATGAGACAATTCAAAGACAGAATAATATGCATCAAATATAAGACCACCCTAGCTAATTAGGCTACAATGACTATGAAGAGGTTAGACATGTTCATTAATAATAGCCATAGTCATGTAAGATTTCGTCTTCTCAAAATAATATTTGAAATAATACATATGTTTTCCTTGAATCTCTTATTTTGCTATATTTTCTCTCAATAAAGATTAGTTGACTTTTGTTTTCTTTCTGAAACCCATTCTTGATTTTTAGCCTGGGTCTGTTTGTCACATATAACCTCTTTTACATTGACCTCTGGTAAGATCGAGATCCTTTTTGGGGCCCAGCGGGAAGCCAGTTCTGTGCTACTAACATCAAGACAGTAGGTGGCATATATTATTTTGCCTCTAGATACTCCTGTAGACATATAAAGGCTGTGAAAAAAAAATCTATGCAATACACAAAATTATATAAAAAGGTACAATTTGACAATAAATACTTCAAAAAGTTATATACAGTTAGTTAAAATATATATTAAATTTAACATTTTGTTGATGTACTTCTCATTTGGATGACATTAACACCTCGATACAGAATATTACTATGCTAATATCTTTCTCAGAGTAAATTGAAAACATACCACAGGAATACTCTCATTTTCCTACAAACAAATAATCAAATTCACCTAATCCCTACCCTTCCATTTACCCTAGGGATAGCCTCTTTAAGGTCACACATGGATCTTAAGCAATCCACACAACTCCCTTTCACTCACACTCCTACTTCCATCCTGCTTACTGCATATATCTCATCAATTTGAATCCCAAATCAATACTCCATTAAAACTGCTATTTCTCAACTTGCTAACAAATTTCATACTGCTGAGTCCAAAGGTTAATTTGACACCTACCCTGTCTGTCCTCTTAGCAATTTCTGAAAACTCTGTTATACAAAAATATATTTTAAAAAAATAGATATGAAAGTACCGCAATACCTGAGATTTATCCTAATTCTGTGACAGATGTCTTTGCATTTCCAAAAACTGCTTTTGCATTTATATAGTATTTTTAATTTTTACTTTCTCAAAAACTTTCATTATATTTAGATTTATATTTCCATAAAAGATGATGTATAGGAATTAAAGCCTACAACATTTTGTTCTTTAGTTGGAATATTTAGTTCATTCTCATTAACTGCAAAGCCTGATAGATTGTGTTTAAATATTACATCTTATTATTGCCTTCCTTTAAGTTTAAATTGTCTCACATGTTTATATTTACAAAATTAATCTGGCTAATTTTAACTGTTAATTGATTTTTTTAAATCACTCTTCATTCTATAACATTTTAGGTATATTTATTTATTACTTTTTTGAGTGATTATGATTGATTTTTAAAGTCTAATATGTAGTGTTACTTTTACAACTTTCTAGATAATGCAAGGACTTTTGGACACTTTCAGTCCGTGCAACTTTCCAAATCTCATATGCTACCTGTGTTTTTACTCTCTGTATTATTTAAAACCAGTAAGATGTTATTTTTAATCCAGTCAATACTTTCATGACAACGTATTTACCCTATATGAATTTCTGCATTTCCATCTGGTTCAGTCTGCATGCAATGTGTTTCCTCTGATTTTTGATTGGCAAAAAAAATTTATGGGTTGCATTTAATTCATCCAGGGTCTTTTTATTGGATACATCGTTCTTATTTTCTTTTAACACATTAAAATTGCCATTTCTTTCTTTCTTTCTTTTTTTTTTTTTTTTTTTTTGGCATCTACTTTTTCTATTGAGAAGAATGCTGTCAGTATATTTTCTAGTCATGTGAATGTAATGTGTATTTTTGCCCTGTGGCTTCTTTTAAAATTTTGTATTTGATTTGATTTTCAGATATTTTTCTATATTTTGAGGAGTTACTTTCTTTGATTTGCTGCTTCTTTTAGTGGCTACTTGATATCTTTTTTTTTTTTTTTTTTTTTTAATCAGTTTGGGTAAAACATTGGCCTTTATTCCTTCAAACATTTTTATTTTCCGGTATTTTGTCTCTTTTCTTTTCCTAGAATTCCAATTATGTGTATGCTTGACCTTTTCATATGTTTTGGACTGAGTTTTGTTTCCCTCTCTCTAATTGGTATGTTAAGCCCTAAATCCAATGTGACCGTATTTGGAGACAGTGCCTTTAAAGGTAATTAAGGCTTAATGAGATCATAAGGGTGAAAGTAGCAATTCAGCAGGAGAGGCCTCAGGAGAAACCAAACCTGCCAACCCCTATTTATATGCATTTTACATCATTTAGTCCCTCTATGCTTTATTCTCTTTTTTCGCGTCACAAGATTTTCCTTATTTGTATTAAATCTACTGTTAGATTAAATCACTAAATAATTAAATCAATTAAGTCTTGAATTCTGAATTTTTTGTATGTTTTGTTTTATTTGGCTTGTTCTTTTTTAGAGTTCCCAGTTTTCTGAGAAATGATTTTTCTTGGTTATAGTCTATTGAAACATATTAAGCATAGTTGTTTTAATATTATTTTTTTTTCATATTTCCATTATCAAGAACCTCTCGGTAACTATTTGCATTTTAGTTCTTTTCTTTGTTTACTTATATCTTAGAAAGCCTCGCTATCTTAAACTGAGTTTTGGATATTGTATGAGGAAAGAGTAGAGATTATTGAAGATGTTGGATAATAGCTTCATACAGAGATAATTCATGTTTTCTGGAGTCTAAGTTCAATAACACCACCAGATGATTCTAGTTTATTGTGGAGATTAAAATAATTGAAGCTTGAGTTTAGTTTCCTTAAAACCAGGCAATCTCCACTTCATTCCATGGTTGTATCCTTTTGGGTTCCATTTAAAAATATATAAAGGGAAGCATTAGTTTCAACATATTTGGTGAACTATGAAATTAAAAAATGTATCTCCCTCAACCAAAAGGAGAGTTAAAAGAGCTGCCAAGATTCTCAGCCACCACTTTACTATTGCAGATTTTAATATTCTTTCTTTTTCTTCTATTTTACATTTGTATTAAGTGTTGGCAAATATACATAGGTGTATAGTTCATTAGATTATTTTGTGTTGATGGTTTTTTGTTTTATTATACTTTACGTTCTGGGGAATGTGTGCATAATGTGCAGGTTTGTTACATAGGTATATACCTGCCATGGTGGTTTGTTGCACCCATCAACTATTACAGATTTTTCTAAGAGTAAAGTTTCCCCAAATTATGGCCTTAATTTATTTTTAAGCAAAATATATACATTTAAATCTAGTGTTTCATCCTTGTTTTTCAAAGAGTTGTTAGATTTCTGATGATTTCAGTTAGATGTTTTAAAGCTTTAATTAAACATCCTCATTGTTTTCTGCCAGCTAATTGGTCTAAGTGAACTAGGCTTCCATTTTTGGAAAGAAATCAATTTTATAATAGATTTGAGGTGAAGAAAAGTATCTTTTCAATTATATTTATTTTTATTAGAGACAGGTAAAAATAAATACTCAACATACTTATGGCAACTCAATATAGTAAGGCTATTTTAGATTCCGATTGTTAGAGCATATATTCTTTTACTTACTTTCACACCGTTGACCATAATAGAGTATAGATTGTTTCTTAAAAATCGCATTGCACTATGTAGACTCTTTGAAAAAGAAACACATTGGCAGAATGTGATAACATATAATATGGATATATCAATATTTTAACTCATATCACAGGCTCCACGTGTACCTTCATTTATGGACTTTTAAGACTGGATGGCACACATGGATATTGACATTATAAAAAATTAAACATTCAGGAAATAACTAATGAGAAATATTTCCTTCTGAAAAAAATTGTTGAGAACTTCTTTCTTTAACTTTTTATTTCACATGTATGCTCCAGCAAATTATCCTTGTGATTTCCAATAACAGTAAGATACTGGACTATATATTTTATTGCTATTCTTTTGATAAGATTATCCTTTCTACCTTACATGGCTTTTTCATTTATCTTCACTTCATTCAGCTCATGCCAACTCACTTTTAATGCTTCATGTATAGTCCTTCTTAGGAAATCTGTACTTACACCAATAACCATTACTCCAGTCACCAACTATATTGTGTCTGACTCACTGTTCTATTTGTATTGGATACTTATCTCTATCAAGGGAGTAATGATGCTGATTTATAACACATTTATTCCTGTACATTCCACATGAGAGAAGGAAATATTTACTAATCCTAAAATTAATTTTTGTTGACTAAACAATAGGTGAATTAATGAAAAAATGCTGACAATATTATGGAATCTGAGAGAAAATATTTCAAAAGGTAAGGTTTTTTTGTTTTTTTTTTTGTTTTTTTCTTTTTGTTTTTTTAAGAAAAAGATAGTGTAAAGGATGAGAATAAATTTGTAGAGCTGATAAATCAGATTTTTCTTTGGATTTGGGAACATCAATGACATGCAACATGAGTAACTGAGGGGTGCACAAATAGACAACTCTTTTGAGAAGGACAGTTGTGAACCAAAGTCCTCTCAACCATGACAAAGGCACAGTTCAGCTGACAGTTAAGAGGCTTCATCAAAAGACCAAAGGATAATATTATGGATGAAATACTGCAGGAAAATATTGCTCACTGTATCATCATTTATATATATAACAAAAATGTAAATAATGTTGAAAAGTTCTTTAATTAATTTCAGCAAAGAGCGTGACCATTTTGGTCCACTTAATGTAGAAGACAATGTATACAGAGAGGAGATGATAAAATCAGGTGGATTTATAATAAAATAATAAAAATCTTAGGTCAGTAAAACAAAATGTACTCCACTGAATGTGTAGATACACTACAAAAAAAGTTAGCCCTGAGCATCTCTGAGTTCATTTTGGACATTTACATCACAGTGGTTGTACATTACTAGACAAAGTAATGTCTTTTCCGTATGTTTATTTATACAGGTAGCTACCATTGGTTTAGAAAAATTTATCTGAGAAAAATAATAAAGCATATTTAGAAAACGATTGTTTTGTATACATATTTTCAGTGTACTTTTATAGGTTCTCTTCTGCTTGGCTTTTTAAACTTTCTATTGGTTTACCATTTGATTTTATTTTCATTTTTACTTCTTTTTTTCTTCACTTGCTCATAAAGGTAAATACCATTGCATTTTAGAGCAGCGTATTTTCAGGCCACCAATTATTTGCTGCTATCTTTCCAGAAAGTCCTATGAAGTAGTAAAGAAGAGTGATAAGAATGTGTGCTTCAAAAACACTGAAAACATTCAATCTATTTTATTTTAAATGTATTGTAAGAAAATTTTGTTTCACATTATATAAGTGGTGAATATGGTTATTTGATAAAAGTGTATGCTTTTCTATCGGCTGTAATTTTGTTGTTTAGAATGTAAATTGCTCTTTTATATAAGAACAATGTAAGTTTTCCCTCTGTACAATAGCACAATTTTCTTTTACTTAGTACTAAATTCAATCTGCCTTGCAAAATACTCAATTGTTTAAATATCTTATTCACCTTTGTAAACCCTTCAGCAACTAGCAGTCTTGCACATATTTAGAAATTTGAAAAATGCTTATTTGAATGAAGTGAAAGGCCAAAAAAACAGTGAAAACTCTGTCAATTATAATCATTGTCTATGAAATACAGAACATTTTTTTTCATAGAGAATTGACATTTTAGCATTAAATTTTATGTGCATTTAAATAGTTTTCTCAGAAAAATCCTTGTTCTATTCTGAATTTGAAATTTACTGTAAGTATTTTTTGCTTGCGTCTGATTCTCCACTAAACCCCTGGCTCATATACACACAATTAAAAAAAAAAATTAATGTAGCCCTCTATTGAAAAAAGGGAACAGCCTATTTCTTGACTCCCTCCACACCTTGGCATTTCACACGCAATATTACCCTTCTTACTGAGCTTCTGATCTAGTCACACTCCACTTTCAACTTGTTCATGCATAGATTCAACTATTAATTTTACTTGGCATTAGTAAGAAGGATACACTATTAAAAGTATTCAGAGCCCAATTCATATTTACTTCAAATATTTTTTCACTTTTTTTATTTCAAGTATGTGTTTAGCTGATATTTTATTTAAAGCTTGACAATGAAATAATTATTTTTAATTAGACCTAACAGTCCAAGTAAGCAGATGTGATAATTTTAATATATGTTATATATTATTTCTAATTTCTTTTTTATTTTAAGCTCCAGGGTACATGTGCAGGATGTATAGGTTAGGTATAGGTAAATGTGTGCCATAGTGGTTTGCTTCACCTACCAACCCATCACCTAGGTATTAAGCCTGGCATGCATTAGGTATTTTTCCTGATGCTCTCCCCTGACCTGCCCTCCCACAACAGTCACCGGTGTGTGTCTTTCCCCACCCTGTGTCCACGTGCTCTCATTGTTCGGCTCCCACTGATAAGTTAGAACATACATTGGTTGTTTTTCTGTTTCTGTGTTGGTTTGCTGAGGATAATGGCTTCCAGCTTCATCCATGTCCCAAACTATTATCATGGCTACATAGTATTCCAGTAACACTACTACATTAAAATATCATGGCTGCATAGTATTCCTTAATATTTCTAATATAGCAATGTTATTGGAGATGAAAACTATGAAAAACAAAAGCCACTAGCCTTAAAAACCTCAAAATGTAGGACAAAACCCATAGCTTTATGTTTGATCTTACGAAATTTCAAGATCTAACTTTTTTTAGTTTGAATTAAATTGCATTTTGTAATGTTGGTTGTAATTAATATTTGTAATATTAGTTCAATATTTTTATAATATTGAATACCTACTTTGTTCAATGTATAGTTTTTCATAACACAGTTTTTATGTACAATTTGAATAATAAAAACCTTTAAATTTGAGCTATCATTATAGATATGTAACACGTTAACAAATTAATATAAAATGTGTTATATATTCTTTAATATAAAGTAACTTCAAGACTTCGATATACTAACTTATATGATTGATGCCCACATATAACTATTTTGTTTAGATTTACAAAAAGTAGTTGATTTTAAAATGTTTTACCAGAACCACTAAGCTAAATAAAACCATGTTCTAAAATCTATTTTCTAAAACACACTCAACACTTATAACTACTTACAATGTGTATGATTTTTATATAAAACGAATATTTTGTTTTAAATGAGGCTTTATACTTATTAAATAAATTGCATATCAAAAATTAAAATAGTTTTTATATGTTTTACTTTTATATATTAGACTTTGCAGATGAACTTATACATTCTTACAAACAAGCAGACATTACATTAAAATAGCAGACATTGCGTTTTCTTTAATGATGAAAATCTAGTTCAGAAAATTTGATGTTCACTTTTTCTTTAAATAAAAACATCACTCTTTGAAAACATGTCATATTGAATACAGTTTAAAATAAACAGATTGGATGATATATTGTTAACTAATTCCAAGTGTTGAAAGAAGGGATCAACCAAGATGTTGGGAGGCAATTCTCATGGATTTATTGTGTACCTGCATGTTCTAGGCTTTCTGAATTTGAATTTCAAATAATAAATGTGATTTGGAAGCTGGAGATAGTGTATATTTTGGGAAAAAATTGGAGATACCACAAAATAATAAAGACAATTCTCTTTGTTTCCCTTCAGTGTAATGAGGTGGCCACATCAGAAAGAGGCCTGACCTTTATTCAAGCTCCTGGAAGGTAACTTGTAAACCGTCTGAATTTCCTGAGTGACAAGAGTATCTTTTTTGTTTATAGTGGCCCCTGGGACCACATCTGATAGTTTGTGCTAACTTGGTGGTTCTGGTGGGGCTGGGCAGGCACACTCAGTAGTCTTGGGGTAGAATATGGCCACAATAGAAAGACCAACCATGTGATTAAGAGGTTGAAACTTTGGGTCACATGACATTGCTTCACCTCTGGAGAGAGGGACCTGGAGATTTCAATCACACTGACAATGAATCAATCAATTGTGTTTATATAGGGAAGTCTCAATAAAACTCTAGACACTAAAGCTTTGGTGAGAGTTGCAGGTTGGCAATACCTCTAGTGCATTGTCAGATGTAATGCCAGAAGGGTAACATGTTCTGAGGATGTGGAAAATTCCCATTCAGTACCCTCCCAGACTCTTCCCTATATGGTTATTTTTTTTCTTGACTGCTTTTAATGCATAATTTCTCTATAATAAACATAAATCTGACTATAGTAAGCTTCTAAGAGTTCAGTATGTCTGTTTTAGCAAATTATCAAACTTGAGGGTGTTTTTGGAAACCTTATGAACTTACAGTTGGTAACAGAATTCTTAGGCAGACAAGAATTGCATTGTGCAATTAAAAAATTTAAAGAGTGTTGATTTTATGTTAAATGTTCTTATCACAAAAAAGTAAAACCACAAAAGGGCATGTGGACACATTCAAAGGTTAGGGATATATTTACTGCCTTAATTGTGGTGATGGTTTAACAGGTGAATGCATATATGTTCAAACTTATCTAATTGTATACATTAAGCCTTATACTGTGTTCTATATATCAATTATATCTCAATAAAGCTGTTAATGAAAACAAAAAAAAAATGCTCTTTAGTTTAAGTAATCATAATACCAAAATACATGAAGATAAATGGTCTGTTTCTTGACCTGGGTGCTGATTCCAAAGATGTGCTGATTTGTGAAGATCCATAGAGGAGGGAGCTTATAGAGGGGGGATTTTTTATATATGTATATTTTAACAGAGTATGTGAGTATTTGTGGGTATGCAAAAATTTCTATTTTTTATGGTGACATAAGTAAAGATAGGCAAATTTAGATAATTTTGTTTTGTCATAATTGAGTAGGAACAATTAACTATGAAGAACAATACTTTGTTTGCTATTGTTTCCTGGATCCTAAAGCCTTTCCTGGAGTCTGATCTAGGTCTTATTCGGGGAATCTATGCCTATGGTTCATCCTGGACTTCAGTGAGAGTCTTGGTTTCACTATGTTTTTGTATGATATTATAGTGTCCCAATTGCATAAGGTAATTTGTTCTGGAATACACACACATAATAATAAATGAAAACCTTACAATAAATTATTCATGTGAATGTTTTCTTGTCATAAACAAGCTGTTCTACAAATACTGATTAACATCTATCAGTCTTCATTTGCCGCAATAATACAAAAATTATGAGTAAAACAGGAGGAAAGTTGACCTCATAACACATATCTTCTTTCTAGTTTCAAATTATTATTTGCAGAAAAATATAAATCGTGTTGTTTAAGATGGCTAGAAGCTTTCAAAATTACCTTTAGTAGACACTCTCACCATACATTTATTTAGAATTTTGAGCTTGGTACTTTACTGAAAATCATAATCTCTTTCCATATTTTGATAATAAATTAATGAAATGTAATGGGAAAGTGAATTTTAATGTGAGGTGGATTAATTTGGGACTACCATAATTGTTTATGATAGCATTTTAAAATTCATTTTCTTAAAATGACAGAAATTGTTTAGAACTCACTAAACAACAACAAAATGTCTATTTCAAATTTTGCTTGCCCAAGAAATCTTTAGATTTAACAGTATGATTTACTCATGATTTCATTCCTGTAGTTCATATTTTTATTATGCTATAAGAAGAACAAATACACGAATATGATGTATACATTTCCTAAATGACTTTGGCTCAATTTATTCATTTGAAAATGCAAATTTTATAGGTATATGAACTAAAGGTTAAACTTAAATTGGACACAAAAGCAATCTCTTTCCTGAGGTTTAATATTAATAAAATTCTATAACAAATATTTATAGGAATTTTAAAATATAGTTCATCTTATTTGTGAGCTGGTACTTGGTTGCCATTTTCTTGAATCACTTCCTGATGGGGCATAAATAAATAGATAAATAAATAAATAAATAATAAATGAGTTGATTTTCAATCATGTGTGGAAAATTTATACTATGAAAATCCAGATCAAAATATTGTTCTTTTCACATGATTTCAAAAGTAGCTTACATCTTATATATGCTTGGTTTAATATCTATAGTTATAGATTTACTTGTCATAAAATTTCTAAAGATTGATGACAGTACAAAAATTTAAATAATTTTACTGTACTCTTTTCGTATTTCATTGAATTTTAACAACATTTATAAAAGATAGGAATAAAAAAGATATCTTAAGCAAGTTAGGGTTGAAATAGAATGAAAACATTGAAGAAAAAAGCACATAGGGCCAGATTCTCTTTATAAATAATACATAGGCAGGGGCTTATTTAGCACTTTGTGGGACTTGTGTGAGCTTATTCTCTCCACTGAGAAAACTATTTCCTGAGTGCAACAAAATATTAAGGTAAGACTAAAGGATAAAAAGAAACTTCTAAAAATAATTTTCTCAGTTTCAGAAAGCAGTTTATCCAATGGGAATTTCCTAACATATGTAATAATGTTTTTACCTTTTAGAATGTTTCCTTGGTAAAGTTAAAGCATTTAAGACACAAAGTGATCAATGAATTAAGCTTTTGTTGAACAAACAAACCAAAAAACTCCAATAGTAATTGAATGGATTATTTTTTCTAACCTTTAGATACAATTATGGCTTACAGAGGCTAGGGCTATACTAAAAATACTGAAAGACCCTGGAAAACTGCCACAACTAATTCTGGATTATCTTTATGAAACTACGTGCACATTACTAGCTCTGATTCTAACGAAGCAATAATTTATTACATAGGTTGATAGTAAAAAGTATTTCACTCAAGGACAGTATTATAAACATTGCTTCTATTTTCAGGCAGAGAGTAACTTCATAATTTTTCAAACTTTCAGCGAATAATTATGCAAAATTATATGGATAGACATGAAAGGTGTGCTGCCCATTTTCACTTTCAATGAATGACTGACTTTTCAGCTCCAAGAAGTTAAGTGATGTCCTTCCTGGGTAGCCCACAGCCTATGACTGAGTAAAGTGAATGAATGAAGGCCTGATAATTTCAGCCTGACAACACAGAATGTTTGAATGGGCTATATTCACTTCAGAGCCTTCTATTGGAATGGTCAGCGTTTCTATGTCATGCACTGCTGTCCACCTTATTTCATCCCAGTCCTGTTCCTCCCTCCTTTTCACTGGTAAAAATTCTAAAAAAAAAAAAAAAAAAAAAAAAAAACTTTATCCCTACATCTCAGTGTATCATTCCAGAGAAGCCAGTCCATAACAAACTGCCTAGGCTATCTGTCAAAATTCAGACAAACTCATATTCCATTGTTCATTTCTGTCAAAAACAGGGGGGTTATTTAGAAAGTATGAAGTATTCACAAACACTGTTTAACTATTAAATCATTATAAAATATGAAAAGTATAAAAATAATATTTCTATATATTAACAATAATAATCCAAAAAATAAAATTAAGAAACTAATTTCATTTACAATAATATTGAAAAGAAAACATCCTTTGGATTTTTTTTTTTTTCAGAGATAGAGTCTTGCTCTGTTGGCTAGGCCACAGTGCAGTAACATGATCATAGCTCAGTGCAGCCTCATACTCCTGGGCTCAAGGGATCCTCCTACCTTAGTCTCCTGAGTAGCTGGGATTTCAGGTGTGTGCCACCACATCCAGGTAATTTATTTTTATTTTTCTAGAGATTGGGGGGTCTTACTAGTTGCCCAGGCTAGTCTTCAACTCCTGATTTCAAGCTATGCTCCCACCTCAGACTCCCAAGTAGGTAGGATCATAGTGTGGCCTGGCCTGAAATAAATTCAATGAAAGAAGTATAAACCTTGTACACTATTGCACAGCAATGCTGGAAAAAAATAAGATCTAATTAAATGAAATGACATTCCTTCTTCATTTGAATACTCTGTCATATAAAAAATAGCAATTATATTCAAATGGCAATCTACAGTCAAGGTAATCCCTATCAAAATAACACCATATGTTTTTAGGTAAATTGTCAAGTCCTTGCTAAAAATTTATAGTAAATGCAAAGAACACGGTGTAGAAAAAAAAATCTTCAAAAAAGAATACAAAGTTTATAGACTCATTCTTCCTGATCTCAAAATTTACTAAGGTGCTAAGTAATCAAGTGTGGTACTGACATAAGGATACACATGTAAATTAATGGAACTGAATTAATAACTTAGAAATAAACTCTTACATTTATAGACAATTGATTTTTGACAAAGGTGGCATAGCAATTTAATGGAGAAAGCATAGCTTTTATAACAAATAGTAATTATAAAATTGCATGTTCATATATGAAGGGTGCATTAAGACCTGTACCACATATCATGCAAAGCAGTCATCTTCAAATAAATCATAAACATAAATGTAAAAACAAAAACGATTAAACTTTTAAAGATAATGTAATAGAAAATCTTCGTGGACTAGCTTAGGCAAATATTTCCTATATAGAACATCAACAGCACAATCCATGAACAAAAAAAAGTAAATTAGACTTCATCAAATTTAAAAATATCTACACTACAACAGGCACCATTAAAATAAATGAAAAGATAATCCACAAAATGGAGAAATATATTAATAAATCCTATATCTGTGAAAACTCTTGTCTTCAAAATTTAAAAAGAACATGTACAATTTATTAATAAAAAGACAATTTAATAAAGGGCAAAATATTTGAATAGACATTTTATCTAAGAATATAATTGTCAATAAGCACATCAAAACATGTGCAACATCATTGGTCCTTAGGGAAATATCAATTAAAACTATAGTTTAATCTCATCCATTAGAATGGCTATAATCAAATTAGCAAGTATATTTAGTGTTGACAAGGATGTAAAGAAACTGGTACACTTATATATTGTTTATGAGAATGTAAGTACTGCAGAATCCTGTGGAAAACTTATTGATGTTTTGTGAAAACTTAAACATTAATCTGTCTTAAATTCCAGTAATTCCTCTTCTAGATATCCAACCAAGAGCAATAAAAACATTTTCACATAGACTTGTACACAAATTTCTATAAGGTTATTATTCATAATAGCCAAAATAACCCAAATAACCATCGTTAGTTATAAAACTGTAGTATGCCTAAACAATGGAATACTATACAGCAATAAAAAGTAATAAAATATTCCTAAACTTACCAACATAAATTAAACTCAAAAAATTATGGTAAGTGAAAAAAATCTAAATTAATATCCAAATAATTTTTTTTTAATGTTAAGAAATTAAGCTAGATGTTGGATTATGAAAAGCTTGGGAATGCAGGAATGGATTATGAGCCTAATTTTCTAATGGGGATTCTGGGACCAGATGTATTTTAAGTTAATGCAACCTATCTTTGCTAAAGAGATGTCTTAGTATTTTGGGAGGAGGTTAGGAAGGAGGGAAGGGATTCAATCTGTACCTGGAAATATTGGCTATAACATATAATTATGAAAATAAGCAATTTATATAGTTTCTTAGAAACTTAGTTTTATCAGGAAGAAATGTGAATAAGACTATTTGATTTGTTTATCATTTGTGATTAGGAGAAAATATAAAAACATGTAAGGATACCTTAAGGAAAGTTTAGAAATTATATAATGATAGCTACTCATTTTCATATCATGTCTTTTCCTACTGTGGCTAAGCTGGTATTCAAGATGTAAGACATAGGCCTCCCCACTCTTTTGTCTCCTCTCCTCAGGTGCAAGACAGTGGCCTTTATTGGAGCTACAAGCTGAGCAGCCTAGGTTTAGGGGAGGGGTGATGCCCACATTCCCTTATTCACCCTGGCTGGTGTCTCAATAGGTCATGTGCCCCCAGCCCTGCAGCCCTAATCCCCCACCACCCCACCCACTGTCTCTGGGCTCAGCTCAGCCCTGGGACTCATCTAGGTGTAGGCTTTTCAAGTTTATTTGGGGATTCCATTAGCCCATGGTGGCAAGGCTTAGGGGAACTCAAGTTTCCATTGCTGGTGTTAATGATTCCCCTCTGGGTAGCACTGGTTTAAATGCACCCTCCGTGGGCAGGTGTCAGCCGAGTTTGGTCCCATTTTGCTTTCTTCTGTAACAAAGACAGCACTGAGTTCAATGCCTCACAATTGCTGGCTTTCCTTCTCTCTAGGGCACACCATACTGCTGTTGCCAGGGCATGAGGGGTGGTATCAGCAATTCAACACTTTTTCTAGCTCTTCAGTGCCTCCTTCAATGACATGAATTAAAACATTGTGCTGTGAGTTTTCACCCAATCTTTGGTTCTTACAAAGGTGCTTTTTTGTATGTGTAGATAGTTGTTAAATTTGTGTTCTTGCAGGCGGACAGTCAGTGGAAATTTCTATTCTGTCATCTTGCTCCTCTTTCTCACAAGTAAATTTGCATTAATTCACTCAGGTCATCCATTTTCCAAATAGTAAAACTTTCAGCTCTAGTTGTTTTTGTATGTCCACAATTCATGTCAGTCTATCCAAAACTCCTCACCATCTTATGTGTTTTCACAGAAAGTGCTAAAATTGAAATTCTGGCATTCTTAAACAATTTAAGTGACTTTGCTTAATATAATTGCATTTCTCATCTAGGATTCAAGAAGTAGAATTTCCTAACACATATACATGTTAATGTAATTTAATAATAAATAAAAAATCAATAATTACCTCTATCAGCATATTGTTTTTCTTCCCATGTTCTGTATTTTAGTTGGCAATAACTTCCAAACTAGAGTTCTGTGATTTATAATTCCCTACTATATCCTATGGATTCAATATTTTAATATACTTTTTCTTTTCATTTGTGTGGTCAACATGTTTCTCATTATTGCCATTTGAAATAGCCAGCCAATCATCTTCTTCTTATTTTTGTCTCCTCTTCAAATGATCTTATATGTTTTATATTCTACTCATTGTCTTTTACAAATGTGATCACCAATCATTTAATCTCCTACCACTGTGTGTTTTTCCAGGTCACTCTGCCAAATTACATATA
The DNA here is from genome assembly GCF_003255815.1 of Theropithecus gelada. Taxonomy (NCBI): domain Eukaryota; kingdom Metazoa; phylum Chordata; class Mammalia; order Primates; family Cercopithecidae; genus Theropithecus; species Theropithecus gelada. The sequence goes on from NC_037676.1 coordinate 113,229,994, forward strand.
TACGACCCAGCCCTCCTCTGCCCTGATCCACTTCTGCTTCCTCTCTCTTCTCTACCTTCCACACTGCTCATTCACAGTATTCATTTTTTTTATTAACCCAATGTGCCTGAGGAATGATCTACCAGTTTATCTGGAAAATCACCAATCATCAGCCATGCCCAATACAAAAATTCTATCTTTAATGAAATCAAAAAATTATTCATTGTTTTCCAATCACTATTACTTTATTATAATAAAACTGTTATCTTTTTATAGTTAATTTTTATATCTTTTCCCTGTTTTTCTAAGTTTATTTCCAGCAAGTTTATTTTCTAATTGTGTGGTGTTTTTGTTTCTTTGTTTTTGTTTTTGATTTTTGTTTTTTATTTTTATTTATTTATTTATTTATGTATTTTGAGGTGGAGTCTGGCTCTGTTGCCCAGGCTGGAGTGAAGTGGCATGATATCAGCTCACTGCAACTTCTGCCTCCCAGTTTGAGGCAATTCTTCTGCTTCAGCCTCCCGAGTCGCTGGGACTACAGGCAAGCACCACCATGCCCAGCTACTTTTTGTATTTTTAGGAGAGACGGGATTTCACCATATTGGCCAGGATGGTCTCAAACTCCTGACCTCATGATCTGCCTTCCTTGGCCTCCCAAAGTGCTGGGATTACAGGTGCGAGCCATGGTGCCAGGTTCTAATTGTGTTTTTTAAGATCCCTAGTGCCCAGCGGAGTCTCTCATGTACTAATAAATGAATATTCATTAAAAATAATTGAGTGTGAATCATTTCTATAACTTGTGATCTAAAAGTGTTTTACCTTTTAAGAATATTACTGGAATAATATGAAAGTATACTTAGATCATTATTTTCCAATCATAAATGATTTTTTTGATATTGTGTTTTATTCACTATGATAGAATAATTTTAAAAATACTAAGTTCTCCACATACTGGGTTTGAGTTTGTTTTAGTAATTAATTCATTGACAGTTACAGTGTTCGTGTGTGTCTATACATACATATAATTTGAGAAGAGGAGACTTCTTTTTTGAAAGCTGCTTTTGTCATTAGCTATTAATGACATACATTAATATAAGCAAGTGGTATATTAAAACCATAAATATATCAGCTATTCACAGCATAGATGAAAAATATTTGTTATACTATAATGTCTAATAATCAGCATTATTAGAAAGGCTTTCAATATATTGTCTAAAAATTCTGATTATTAGACATGTTATGATGTCTGATTATTAGACATTACAACATAATGTCGTAATATATGTATAATATATAATGTCTAATAATATATTTTTAAAATGTCTAATATACTATAATGTCTAATAATCAGCATTATCAGACATTCTTTCAATATACTGATATTATTAAATAAGTCAAAATCAATCACTCAGAAAGGAGCCACTCTGTACAGATCACACAGGGCTATATTAAATGGCATCAAATATATTGTTTGGGAAAATAAACAAATAACTACATTGAAGAGATGACATGTTTCAACAGACCAAGTTCAGTCCACTTCCTTTAGTTTTCCAAGATTTGGAGATTCAGATCTGTAAAATAATCAGCAAGAAAATATAAAGATAATGTCTCTATATATTTCAAATAAAAAGATAGAGTACCTAGCCTAACATTGTGTATTGTGCCAGATAGGTAGCCAAGAAGTACTCGCTGAAGGAATGAATGATGATAGAAACATTGTTTGTATTTCAATCAATCAATAAATATCAGGGTAATCTGAAAATTGCCTTTCAGAGAACTGAGGTTTTCTGGGATTATGATTGCAAAATTTCATTGACAAGAGGTTAACTCCCCATGCTGCTAACAAACCAAGCAAATAAAGTTTCTGAATTTCTGGTTATTTTAGGCATATTTTTAATTTTACTAAGTTTCAGCTTCCAGAAAATTTGGCTGACGCATTTAACATTACCTTGGAACATTCTAACTGATTTCTGATTCCAGCATTTTTAAGGATACTGAAATTCTGTGAAAAATACTGTGTTAGGTTTTTGGAGCCCTTACTTTTACTGTATCATGAAGGTAAACTTATCTCTGTTGCCTACCTCACAAATATTTTGAGAATTATATGATATATTGACAAGTTCAAGGTAAACTGAATTTTATCATTTTGGACATTATAAAACCACCTATAATAATCATATTTCAGTGTGTGTGTGTATTCGTATATATTTGTGAAATATATTAAAATTTACACAAATTATTTAAAGATGTGTTTGTACCAGGTAATGTTTCAAAACACCTATACTATATAGCTCTTATCTTAGTCAATTTTCTCTTTCTTATAAGAGAATGCTTGCGATGCACATAGAAAAGAATTTATTTCTTGCATTTATAGAGGCAGAGAAATCTAAGGTTGGGGAGCCACATCTGGTGAGAGCATTCTGGCTGTTGGAGACTCTGCAAAGTCTCAAATCTGGACAGGTCATCGTATGGCAAATAGGCTACATGCTAGGTTAGGTCTCTACTCCTCATTTTACAAAGACACCACTCCCACCTCCATGATAACCCTTTAATCTACTAACTCTTTAATCTATTATTCCATGATTGAGCCCTTATGACCTACTCACCTCTTCCAAGCACTGCCATTCAATACTGCCACATTGGGGATTGCATTTCAGCGTGAGGTTTTGGATGTTACCTTTCAATCCATAGCACCTCTGTATTTTAAACTAAAATTTATAATTCAAAATAATTTTGAAAATAGAAAGCATATAGATTTGTATTATAAAAAAATTATATAATTTAGAATGCTTGCCTTAAGTAAAGAAATATAATGGTGTATATGAATGCTGGAGTTTTGTATTTTCTTTAATTTTTTATACTTGTTTTTAATTTTTTATTTTATATTGAGTTTTTTGTTTGTTTGTTCTGTTTTGTTTTTTTGAGACGGAGTCTCGCTCTGTTGTCCAGGCTGGAGTGAGGTGGCACGATCTCGGCTCCCTGCGGTCCCTCCTGGGTTCAAGCCATTCTCCTGCTTCAGCCTCCTGAGTAGCTGGGATTACAGGCACCCACCACCATGTCTGGCTAATGTTTGTATTTTTAGTAGAGACAGGGTTTCACCATGCTGGTCTTGAATGCCTGACCTCGTGATCCTCACCCCTCAGCCTCCCAAAGTGCTGGGATTACAGGCATGATCCCCCGGGCCTGGTCTGAGTTTATAATAATAAAAAAAACTTATATTATGGTTAGTAATAAATATGTACTTGTTAAGCTGTTATTTGATGTTATTATATGTCCTAGACAAGTTTTGGATGATTGGGGAAAGCCAACTGCCAAGTGCTGTAAACCTGGGGAGATTTTTTAATTAGCGGGGATTTGCATAACTGTAATTAGAAGCCCTGGCATACCACTCTATTTGCAGGTGGCCAAGAATCTACTGGAAGAGAACTTAAACACAGGCCACACATGGGATTCAGATAGGGACAGATTTATCTAAGGGACTAAGGTAAATAAATGGGGTCATAACTTATGGAAGAAAAATACAGATAATGAAATAAAGTCATATAAGTGAGGGAGTATTCTAGCATTTAGATAAGCCTTAACTTTAGGACCTGTATATTGTAAGAGCAAAGACAGGTGGGCAGTAGGACCACTTGAGTAAAGAATGGCAAGAGCATTAGATGGATATCAATGTGTTGCATCTCTGATCATGCAGGGGCAAAATGCACCTCCACAAGCAATTACTGAAGTTTGTAAATTATTTGGAAGATGATCCTGAGGAAAGTATAGAATTATTTATAATTTACTGGCAATCTAACATTTTGGGACATTGTATTAACATGACAAAATTATTCTCAGCAGAAAGTCACCATAAGTATGCAACAGTTATGAGACCATATGCATTATTTATAGTAAATGTATGTTTGTATTTTATGTAATTATTCAGAAAAAGTATCATATATGATATAATCAAAATATAATTAGCAAGTAAATGTAAATACAAGTTTATTGCTTTAAATATTGTATAGAAACACATTTACAACATTTTGTCAAAAGTTACTTCCCTGGAGTGTTACATACAATGGTGTCTAAGATTAGCTATTATCTCACGGTCTTTGTGGGTCAGAAGTCTGGGCACAACTTACCTTGCTCCTCTGAAAAGGTATATTCAACATGTTGACTGGCTAGGGCAGGGTTCTCATCTGGAAGCTCAACTGGAGGTAAATCCTTCTGTAAGCGCCCTCAGGATGTTTGCAGAACTCTCCTTACAGTTGAAGGGCTGAGGGCCCGAGTTATTGCTGGCTGTTGTCTGGGGCCTGCTATCAGCTCCTAGAAATCTCCAGCAGTTTATTGGCATGTGGTTCTCTCCATAGACTCTCACTAAATGGCAGCTTTATTCTTTAAAGCTGGGGGGATAATAAGGCCCATTTCCACTAGCAAAATGGAATCTTATAAAGTAAGACATCACAGGAGCAATCTTTCCTAATGTTTGCCAAATTCTATTATTTAGACAAAAGTCACAGCTTCTGTCCACACACAAGAGGAAGAGTTTATAAAAAGACATGAACACCTGAAGTCAGGAATCATTTTTGAGTCATTTTCGGGTCTGTCCATCACAGTTGTGAACTATTGAGTGACAAAATTTGATTGTTTTCTTACTTAGAGAAGGTGTCATGATCTATCTTAATTGCTGATTAAATCAATTTGTTTATTTTAGTTGTAGTGAAAATCCATATATGAAGCACCATCAGCCGTTTACAGTAGAAAGTTCTAGGAAAATGCAAGTGTACTTTAGACCACTTAAATAGGAAATATTTTCTAAGTAACAATCAAATCAATATTCTTATCCCAGCTGTACAGCTAATGCAGAATACCTGAGACTGGGTAATTTATAAAGAACAGAGATTTATTTCTTACAGTTCCAGAGACTGGGAAGTCCAAGGTCAAGGGGTCCACATCCAGCAAGGTTCTTCTTTTTGTAATCCCATGGTGGAAGGCAGAGGGGCAAGAGTAGGTGAGAGTGTGTGTGAGAGAGAAAATTATTTTTCCTTCTTTTTTGTTTTCTCCAGGCTCCCTGCCAATTGGATGGTGTCCACACACATTAAGGGCAGAGGATGGTGTCCACACACATTAAGGGCAGAGACCAATCTTCTCTGGAAACATCCTCATAGACACACCGAGAATACCAGCTAAATATTCTTTAATCCAGTCAGTTGACACCAAAATTAACCATCACACCAATGTTGTTCTAAAAATTAAATAATAAAATATACATGATTTTCTGAGCAACAACTTGTTTTAACAAGGTTGAACAAACATAAACAAACCACCTAATGTATTTTTTTTTCTTACAGTTGTCTATTGGTAGATGTTATGAGTATAATCTCTTGGTGGTGGCCACTGGAATGTATGTTGGTATTTACTTAGCGCAGTGTCTGTGTTGGGCTACATGCAAACAAAATAATCTTCCAGGAGAACAGTCTGTGAAGAAAGGAAAACAAACGAAAGAAATCATAAGGACTACGAGACAAAGCAGGAACAAAGAAAGCATGCATATTCTGAGAAAGGAAAAACTGACCTCAACAACTACAATTTTCTAGGTTCTCTTCATCTGAAGCATAGATAAACATTGGCTTGCAATCTTAATAGGTTTTCTTTCATGTTTTTACACTATTTCTCTACTCCTTTATTTGAGCTAGCTAAATAAATCACTATGCCTGACAAACAAAGCTCTTTGAAGTAGTTTGATATTGAAAGGACAAAATGCTAATAGCACATTTATCTTAATATTTCCCTGGAATAAAAGATACTTGGAAAAGTTTCATCAAACTCTAATGTGAATCTGATTTTGTCTGCACCAAAATATTACTTCTTCATAAATGCCTCTTCTAATTATTATTTTAATTTATGCTCCTATTTTTTCTCTTATAATTCGTATTTTCTCCATCTGTATTATACCTTATAATAGCAATTACTCTTATTTTAAAATGTTTAAATAATCATTTGTGTGTGTGTGTGTCTCCTCAGGGAACTAGTTGACCTTGTAAAAATTAGACAAAAGGTACACAAATATGTAAGCAACTTAATGTGAAATAATGATTATTAGTATGAAAGAAACTATAACAGTAAAAGAAACCAATGTTTTAGATGGGGTTGCTTTTGGGAATATGTCTTCTATGTCCCTTTTTTGCTATTGTAGAGTTTGTTTAATTCGTTAATACCTGAAAACTTGTTGATATTTGCGTGTGTGTGTGTGTGTGTATACAGATACCTGAAATCTGCTTATATAGCATTGTGTCCTGACTTATTATCCCCTTTATAAATCTCTATGTATCTGACATCTTTCAGAAAACTACTGTCTTATCTAAACCAGGTTAACCATAACCCTATATTCCCAAAAACTGCTTTACAACCATAGTAAAATTTATCACTTTATATGATAGTTGTTTCTTTACATTTTTTCTCCAATAAACCAAGTTACTGGTAGGCAGAGATAATAATTACATTGGTTTTGTACTTACAAAAAATATGAGAAGATTATTATTTCAGAGTTTGGATATTTTAACTACTACAAAGGCATTGATTGTTCCTATAAATAATTAACTATACCACAGAACAATTCAATAGAATATGTTTAAAAATCACTGAAACACCATTTATGACAAGTACCCTAGGAAGCCAGCAGGAAGCATGCCCATATGCCCTTGGAGATAGGCCTGCAGACTGTACACCCTAAAGAACCCTTGTAACTTGGTCCCAGTACCTTTTAGCCACAGTCTTGGGCCAGTCTTGACCAACCACGGACCTACCAAAGGGCTTGGTGAGAGCCACACCTATCCATGCCCCGGTGTCAGACCCCCCTACCTGTTGACCAACTGCAGACCTTGAAGCAGGCCCTTGTCCCAGTATTAGCCCTGCTGAACAAGGTCCTGGAGGCAGCCAGCCTGCCAAGGTCCAGACAGGATCCACAACTGCCCTAGTCCCTGGTAACAGGTTTGCCAAGCAAAGAACTAACTGCAGACCCACCAAAAGTTGCATTGACCAGCTTTGACCACAGTTTATTATGATTACAGAGGCAATTGTATCAGCTCAGGAACCTGAAAGGAGAAGTCATTCTCCTGCTGAAACAAGTTTTTAAACACTGGAAGAGTTGTTTGCTCCTTCCAAGGCATAGACATCAATGTAAGGCTAAATGAATCATGATAAATCAGAGAAACATGAAACTACTAAAGGAAACTAATAAAGCCCAAGTAGTAATCAACACCAAAGAAATGGAGCTCTACAGATTGCCTGACAGATAATTCAAAATATTCATCTTTAAGAAGTCTAATGTGATCCAAAAGTACGTAGCTAGATGACTAAACAATGTTCAGGAAAACAACGCATGAACAAAATTAGAAGTTTAATGAAAAGAAATAGGAACCATGAAAAAGAACCAAACAGAAATCCTAGAGTTGAAGAAAATAATGGCATAACCAAAAAAAAAAAAAAAAAAAAATCAGTGCAGATCTTCAGCAGCAGAATCAATCAAGCAGAATAATCAGAATAATCAGGAAACCGGAGGATAGATTAGGCCAGGAAGGGGTAGAATTATCTAAAGTGCTAACAAAAAAAAAAAAACAAAACAAACAAAAGCCTGTCAACCAAGAAAACTATATCTGGCAAAGCTGTTCTCAGAAACAAAGGAGAGGTAAAGACATTTTTAGACAAATAAAAGCCCTCTTTTTTTTTGGTGACTTCTAGGGAGTTCATCACCACTAGTCCTGCCTTACAAGAAATGCTAAACAGAGTTCTTCAGATTGAAACTAAATGATACTAAGTAACAACATGAAAACACATGAAAGTATAAAACTCACTAGTAGAGGAAAACCTATAGTCAATTTCAGAATATTCTCATATTATAATAATTGTGCATAAGTTGTGTTTACAGAATATAAACTTTCAGTTACATGGTTAATAAGTTCTGGAATTCTACCATGTAGTATAGTCACTGTAGATAATAATATTTACTTCAAATTTGTTAAGATAATTTGTTTTTCCAAGGCTAACATTGTTTTATTTATTTTATTTATTTTGTGCTCATTTTTAACAAAATCCCATACATTTCATTAGCAAACTGTTCAGTATGTATCTCTAAAAGATAAAAACTCTTTAAAGAATTACAATATAGCACTCTTTAATCTAGAAAACTATGTAGTCAGTATTCAAAATTTCCCTGTTGTTGAAATGTGATTTTTAATATAGATTGTTGTTCACATAAGTGCCATACACTGCAATTGACTAATATGTTTCTTACTCTCTAAAGCTATATGTGTTTCCTCAATTTACTATTGTTTTAAAGTATCTACATACAGTTTGTTGAATACATTTTTTAATTGACATGTACTATTTACATATTTATAATATTTTGTTACATGCATAAAATGTGTAATGATCAAGTCAGAATATTTACATCACTTTGAGTATTTGGCATTTTTATGTGTTGGGAACATTTCAAGCCCTGTCTGCTAGCTGTTTTGAAATATACAATACATTGTTTTTACTGATGGTCACCCTATTCTGCCACCAATGAAACTTACTTATTCTACCTAACTGTATGTTTGTACCATTAACCAGCCTCCAGAGAGTAAGTCTTAAGGGTTCACAACAGCAACAACATAGGACAACTATGTGAGATGATGGATGTGTTAATTAACTTGATTGTGGTAATTATTTTACAATGTATATAAAAACATCATGTTTTACATTTCAAATATATACAATTTTCATTGGTCGATTGTACCTCAGTAAAGCTGGAAAAACACCCTGAGAAGTGTCCCAACTATTCTCTAATTATATAACATTGTCACTGACTTGATATCTATGATATATTTGCATGGTTGTACCTTCACTATTTAAAAACTGATATGCCAGGTACGGTGGCTCACACCTGTAATCCCAGCACTTTGGGAGGCTGAGGCCGGTGGAACACCTGAGGTCGGGAGTTTGAGACCAGCCCGACTAACGTGGAGAAACCTCATCTCTAATAAAAATACAAAATTAGCCAGGCGTGGTGGCACATGCCTATAGTCCCAGCTACTCAAGATGCTGAGGCAGGAGAATCACTTGAATCTGGGAAGCAGAGGTTTGCGGTGAGCCGAGGTCACACCAGTGTACTCCAGTCTGGGCCACAAGAGTGAAACTCCATCTTAAAAAAAAAAAAAAAAGCTAGATATCTAATGCACTAAGTTGTTTTATATTTCAAAGAGTAAACATCTTCTTGGCAGGAATACATTGATGTTTAATTTTTTACTTGTTTATTAATACAAGATTTTTAAAGACCTTACATGATTTTATGCCATATATTTCTTTGTTGTCATGATTTTTAGTCTCATCTATATTTCCATAAAATGTAAAAATTAGTCATATATATTTTGCTTCCTTACAAGTGAGTTTTTCCTTTGAACACAATTTTTAATATCTCTAAAACTTGTAACAATTTCACAGTTTTTTCTCATAGTTACGTTATTTATAGGTATGTGATTTGATAAAAAAGAAATATAGATCTTAGGTTGTCCCAATTAAAACAACTTGCCTGCATTTTACAACTATTTAATATACATGCATGTGCGTGTCTGTGTGTGTGTGTGTGTGTGTGTATGAGTGTGCATGTGTGTTTATCACCCCTCAATCTTCTTACTCCTGGCTTGTTCTCACCTTTCTGGTTTCTACATACACTGCATAAGTATACCTTTTACAAGGAGACTTTCTGTTTTCTTAGAGACACTTAAGGGATTAGTCTTTTGATGGTCTTCATCAAAGAACCCAATTTATTTATTTCATAAAACTAATAGTGATGTTTATTTATTTAAATAATGTATTTAAATGCTTTAAATAATTGTTTTCCTTTTTTCCTCACTATAGCATGTGCTTAAGCAGAACAAGGACACCGTCTGTCATGTTCTCTGTTGCACCCTATCAATGAGCACAGTATGCTGTACATCTGTACATTGGTACAATAAGTATTGGGTGATGTATTGATTAATGAGAATAAAAATACCGGAAATATATTGATATTAAGGCTCTGAGAATGGGGAAATTTTGCCCTTTTGCTTCTATATCCACAATCAATCTGTCTGAAGTTTTAGATGGCTTTAAAAGAGTCACTCCTGTAATATATGGAAAAAAATGTGTGTGTGTGTGCACGCGCGTGTGTGTGTGTGTGTGTATACAGGTAAAAGGAGAAAAGAAACAGAATAGGTATATTTAAATAATTATTAGATAGTCTACACTGCCTTTCTAAACATTCCTAGTTCACCAAACATTACTTGTGGGGTTTCTGGAGGGAATGTGAGCCTCCCGAGCTGTAAGAGAGTAAATAAACAAAGTTTTTGTCTTTGACCTCATAAATACAGAAAAAAACAATAATTTCAGAGATACTATGCTGCATGGATTCAAACGTAATGCTATTTAAGGCCTGATATATCCTTGGGTGCTCAAAAATTTTGGCAAATCTTTTCTAAATGGAGATGTATTCTATGAAAATATCATTGGAAGAATCTCTTCTCCTGATGAATTTCTCTGAATTGTACTTCTTTTTTTCTTGTAAAACTCTCCCTCCTTTTTTAGGCAGGCTTTATTTTTTTGTTTTATTTTTGTAAGAATTGTGCACCATTTTGTACTCAAATATAAATTGTATTTTATTTTAAAGTTGATTTAAGTAACAACAAAAGTAAATAAGTAAATACAAAATTTAAAACTTGATAATATAAAGCAGTTTCTTCATCCTATTCAATTGACTTCTCAAAGAATGGAGAATAATTTCCTTAAGAAGAAACTCATGTCCCAGTTCCTTCATTTGTGTACATCCTTTAGTGCATCCTTTGTATCAATGCTATATGTTGTATTATGTGGTGAAATAGACAAAGATAATTATTGACCTTTAAAAAAAGTTAAGACTGTAGTGAGGAATTTGACATTGTTTTGCGTATGAGAGAGAGAATTAGAGAAACCTGAAACTGACATATATAAAAAAGAACTATCTTAGAGCACTTGAAAAAAAAATTAGTAATTCTGATCTTGTCTTTATAAAAAATATTGGTATTTGGTTCATTGTTTTTAAAACATATCTTATAATGTTACTTATTCTGAATATTAGCTGTATGTGTGTCCATTCCCTTAGATTTTGTGATGCAATTGACTCATTCATGTCACATTAGTCCAAGGAAGAAAGGAAATGAAGGAGGAAGAGAGAAAGGGAGAAAAGAGAAAGAAAAAAGTTCAGTGAAATAAATACATAAACAGTTGTTACAGTGGGTTCAATCATGGCCCTTAAAAGATACATCCGAATCATCCTATATTCTGTAAATATGACCTTATTTGGAAAAAGAGTCTTCGAAGACATAATTAATTGAGGATCATGAGATGAGGTCACCATAGATTAGCTGCATCAGATCTAAACCCAATGACAAGTGTTGTTATATGAGACACGCAGAAAAGACACACACAAGTAAAAGAGGGGGAGGCTACGTGAAGATGGAAGCAGAGTCTGGGACACTAGAAACCCTGAGAATGTAGACGCAGCGTGGAAGCACTCTTCCCTAGGGCCTGTGGAGGGAATGCGAGACTCCAGAAATGTAAAAGAATACCTTCCTTTTGTTTTTAAGCCACCAAGTTTTTGGTAATTTGTTAAAGCAGCTAGAGGAAACGAATACAGTAGTAAAGACGCATTAAGTGCTATGTGACATGGCATATAAAGCAACCAATTTTGCTGAAGAGCTGAGATATGCATAGTAGTAATGAAAAAAAGAGGCCACCAAGGTGGATCTTCAAGGATCATTTTAAGCGGTGATGTTGGCTTAGCTCATAATGTGGCAAAATTCAAAGGTTTGAGAACTGGTCAGATTTTGGACCTAGTTTGGGAATAGAGGTGTAAATAGTAGATGGCAGACTAATGGACATATAATGTTGTCTTAGTCCATTTGTCTTGCTACAACAAAATACCTGAGACCAGGTAATTTATAAATAATATAAATTTATTTCTCACAGTTACGGAATATGGAAAGTGCATGATCGAAGTGTCTACATTTAATCTGGTAAGGACCTTCTTGCTGTGTCCTCACATGGCAGAAGGCAGAAGGGCAAGCTAGCCAAATAATGTGTGAAATCCCTCTTACAAGGGCCTTAGTTCACAAGGGAGGAATCCTCACAGCCCAATCACCTTTTAAAGGCCCTATGTCTTAACACTATCAAAATCACAACATCTGAATTTTGAAGAGAACATATTCAAGCCACAGCAGAGGTGAAAATTTAACAAGAATGATTACAACTACTTGGGTTTACACACTACAGAAAGAGTTGCAATTGCAGAGAAATAGAAACTTGCATCAGAAGTTAAATTTTGGACACACTAAGTTTAAAAAGTTTAGTGGATACCTAAGTAATGTTGAAATAGGTAGTTGGGTATGAATCTAATGATCAGAGAGGAACATTTGGGTATTTAATTTTTATTTATTTGGCAAAATGGTAAACACATTAGGAATATGCAGTATAATTACTGATTTCCACAATATGACATGGCAGAATTTATAATTTGTATAAGCAGTCTGCATTCACAATCTATGAGTCTAATGTGTTTCATTACGTAACTATTAATATTGTAAACATATGACTGCAGTAAAATTATAAAATTTACAATTATAATTTCAATATTAATTTCTATGTGCAATGATTATTTTTAAACAGATAAAAGGATTTTTAGCCTGAATTAAGAAATGCTGGCTGTTTATGTTATTTATTTTTAAATTAAGTTTTACAAGACAAAATCAATGTAATCACTAATAGAAATGGGTCAACATTATTTATATTGTCCCAATTTGTTCATAGCTAACCTTTTTGCACCAATGAATGTTTGCTACAATATGCAATTTATTAATTCATTATGCCATCTTTGTGATTTCAGTATTTATATAACTATAAATGTGGATTTATTTTAGTCATAAAACATTAAAATTGAATATTCATTTCAGGCATTTTTTTTCAATATAATGGAATTAGCTTTACGTTGTGGCAATGTGTTATTTTATTGCAACTGTAGCTTTTTAAGAAATGCTTTAAGTTTATGTATACATTAAGTCCATACTTTGGTATGTTTTCTATTTTTAATGATAGCTCTGTTTTAGTTATATTATTTAAATTGCATCAAAATTAGTATTAAATTATGATAATATAAATGTTAATAATTGTTGTATTTAACAAAATATGTGAGAATGTAAGGTTCTCACGATTAGAGCAACTTTTCAGAGTCAGGATGGATTCCTAGCCAAAATTTGGTTTAGATATTGAGACTGATGCTACACACACACACACACACACACACACACACACACATACACACCCCAAGAGGAGTTAAGAAGTTTAATGACCAACATTTTGAAACTTTGTGGAGAGAATAATGCAGGTTTCCCAAGCTAGTACAAAAGTGCACCTTGTGGAAGAGACTGGGAAAAGATGATTGGATGACTGGGTTATGGTTTCTATGGAACTGTGTGAAGTTAGGTGCTTATGTGGTTAACCTTCCCACCAGTGGCAAAGGAGTGAGCACCCAGGCGTTTGTATTAGCTTGCCTTGAGGTGGGGCAGAACCAGAAGAAGAAGAGGTTAAACTTAAATGATTACAGGTAAATATACTTAAAAATATAAAGTCACAACCATTATTACACTTAATATGAAGAAGAATGAGTGCTAAAATCGATTTTAGAATGAGAATGTTTGTAGTTTTACCAAAAAATAAATAGTATTGTAAGACCAAAACTGTGGACTAATCTTCATCATTTCTTTGATAACTCTCACTAATGGGACATGATTTCTTTAGTGCAATTAATTATAAAATTGGTAATTTTAAAAACAGAGGGGTAACATACATATTTCCAAGTAATAAAACACTATTCTATATCTATATCTGTCTACATCTGCCTACAAATACATTTATCTAGACAGAAATTGAGATCCTAGGATACAGATATAGATAATTCCCCTCCTTTTACTTTATCTTTACAGAATCTTATTTTTAGCCTATTCTTTTAGTTATTTTGCATCTTTTCAAACATAAATTATGTGTAGCTTACATACACACACACACACAGTATTTTAATATTAATGCAATTCGATGGTAATTTATAGGTTTAATGTTGCCTCTCACTGAATTCTGCAAGTCTCAGGAACCTATATAAAATATAACATAACTAAAAATTCAATGACATATTTAAACTCATGATGGATAGGAATGTAGCTCTTGCTTTCATGTGACAGAAGTGTTTTTCATCTGTCACCAAATCCTATGAAATTCATTAGACAATGGCACTATGTGTGTATATCTATATTTGATATCTTTGGCCGGAAAATTCACACTGGAGAAAATTTGACCATGATAGAACATGTCTACAAAAACCAATTTGCCTACTGGTAATTGGGTACACTCCCCTTGCATTATTGAAGTTGTGTGCTTGAATAAAAGCCTTTTTTCCCCTACATTTAAGCCTTTCTTTGATGATTTCTTGCTGAGAAAATCACACTAATGTCATTAATTTAGTGTTATGAGTAAAGCACTTGAAAGTCATTCAAATGTAGGTTGATAGAAGCATCTTTTTAAAAAATATATATTTCATTATAGAATTATAAATCCTGTGTCCATCAAAATTGATTATGTGACAACGACATGCTAGGTGCAATATTGTTAACCATAATTTAAGAAAGGCAATGTTTAAAACTTTTATCAATTAACTTATCAATCACCTTTATTCCAAGGTTATAATTAAAAGCTGATCATTAAGATGTAATGCTAAAAGTATGTATCAATTAAGCTAAAGCACATTACTAACATAAATTTCATGTATTGTACAGTGCTTCTAAACCTTTTGAATTATTTGGAATATCTTTTGTTTTCTCACTATGTAAAGGTCCACGTTTGTGTCTAATAAGTAAGTTGCCTGCTTTATTTTCAAAACTTCTGATTTTATTTAGAATTAGGTATTTATAGGAAGTGGAGGCAGGTGGATCACCTGAGGTCAGGAGTTCGAGGCCAGCTTGGTCAACATGATGAAACCCTGTGTCTACCAAAAATACAAAAATTAGCCTGTGTGGTGGTGGGCTCCTATAGTCCCAGCTACTTGGGAGGCTCAGGCAGGAGAATTGCTTGAACCCAGGAGGCCGAGGTTGCTTGAGCCAAAATCCCGCCGCTGTATTTCCAGCCTGGGCTACACAGTGAGACTCCATCTCAGGAAAAAAAAAAAAAAAAAAGAGTTATTTAGAATGGTAATATCACCAGTGCTCTGTCCTCTTTAGTGATGAAATATTTGGAACGTTTCAGAATTTCAGAAGTCTAGTACATCCTTTTATCTTTGGCATTTAAACTTACAGAGATTCAGTAATTGTTTGCTTTATAGTACAGAGCTCCTAACATGAGCCTTTTGACCTAACAGAAGGGTGTTCTTTTCTCCTACGCAACTTTGAAATGGGAAGAGATTGGAGTAGACACTTACTTCCTTAGTGTGATTTAAAGGGTTCTGAAAGTTTCCATTTACCAATAATATCATCTCCCCTCTAGCCTGGGGAGTATAGTTGAGAATAGAAAACTCTCAAAATGGACAAAAAGCTAAAGAGTAACTTATTATTATATATTATCATGTATATATATCTAAGAGTATTAATTAGTGAAATAGAGTATATTAATATGTTAATAGTTTACTACGTCTTCAAACATATTTTAAATAAATGAACATATAAGTAATTGTCAATTACTTTCCTAAGTGTTCTTTTCTCATAACAGGAAATCATTCAGAAAGCTGTGCTTTTATATTAATAGTAATCATCCTTTTGCACTTATCTAGATGCTGTTTCATTTATTTCTGCAGTGTCTTCAAAAATAAGAAAATACTTGATCTTCTTCGTAGAGCTCCACAATTTTCTGGAATGCTTCAAAAGAATTTTGAAAATAAAAATATTTAGCTATATAAAATGTGCAGCGATTAATAGATTATCAGTATACATGCAAATATATAGGCACACATGAAGCATATTATATCAGTATATGAAAAATAAAAGATTTACTAATACCTGAAATGTAGGGAAAGGAAAAGCAAACTCCCCTTTGAAAATAGCCTTATTTAAATTGCAGCTCTTTGCTTGGACATATGCTACAAATTACTTTAAATAATTATGTTGGTACAGGTCATTGCCTACAAGACTAGTAAAATTTTCTTATTGAAATGAGTAACGTGAAGATCAAGAAAAACTACTTGTGCATTAAGGATGGAAGGAGGAGAACTGGCCCTTTGACTCCAGTCCCCATGCAATTTCTTGATAGAGTTGCGATGTAAGGTCTAAAGTTTGGAATGTTTGAAAGAAAAAGAGTCTTAAAATGGAGAAGTAAACACTGGCAAGGTCATGCAGGATCTTTGATGTACACACATTTTGAAACACTGCATTTTTCACAATTCACAAAATGAATGCCTGGCATAACAAATAAATATGCTTGATAGGTAGATTACAGGAAGTAGAAGCTAATTGATGGTTTTAGCAGTGGAGTAACATAATCATGTTTGCCAAGTCAAATGCTAACTTTGGAAAATGAACAAGACAAGACTATTCAATATTTAGTTTGAGAAGAGATTATTCTAATTTAAATCAGTCCTGATAAATGTCCAGTTAGAAATGTAGATAGGAATTTCACTGATGCAATTCATATCTATTTTTATGGTCTTACTTTACATCATTTAGCAATTTTCAACAGCATTTTCCAGTTTTTATCTTTCTTCTCTAATTTACTAAAGCTCAGGTTCCTTCTGTGTCTGTGCTGCATTCACATGCTCTGAGTATGCAATATATCTCCCAAAACTCTACACTTCCTTAAAGGCCTCAGCAGGCTACAAGCTTGCTTGGTTATCTTAGTCATGCAAATGAGTATTGAAGAGTTAGCTGTATCCAGAAATATTACAATACCGTATGACATCTAGAAGGCTTACGAAAGATTGAGTATTTTAAATGGCACATAGGGTATCATAAAACGACCTCAAGAAATAGATGATAATTGAAAATCGAAGGAATACAATACATGGTCTAGGACCAAAGGCCTGGAAGGAGTGGACCCCATTGCCGCCTCAATTGGAGAACTTTGCAGATGATTTTTGCAGAACATCTTTCTTAAGTGTTTTTTTAGGGGGTTCAGAAAAAAATTTTAAATAGTTATATTTAATAGAGATGGATATGTGTTCAGCTCTTCTGGAAATACATTACAATATAGAGAAAATCTGCTTCGGATGAAGTTTTCCAGTGAAATCTAAAATTGTAAAATAAATACAGTAATATTATTTTAGACTTTTAGTTTATTATGTGTAAATAATGTATCTCATAATTTAATATACTTGAGTTCATTTTATGAGAAAATATATGAAAATAATGTTTTATTCCCTTGACATGTCTGAATGGGCTAAAAGAAAGCAAATGGTATCTTTAGTAAGATGGGTAATTGGATTTTCCTAAGCCTGAAAAGAGTACTAATTTAGTATTAACCATACAGCTCTCTCCCTTTGGCATCATTCTTTCTAGTCCTTCTTTCTTGTTTTAATAAACATGTTTTAAAAAGTCTTCTATTTCAAAATGTCACTCCTATGTCAAGTACATTTAAGCAATACAAAAATAGTCAATATGAAAATGAAAATGACAGTAGTACATCATAATCACTAGGATGTGTGGGTGACAAGCCACCCACATGCCAAGGCAAGAGACCCAGGGCACAAGCTGTTCCAGTATAATAAAGAAAATTCATAGAATAAGAATAGTTATACTAGAAATAGAATATAGATATGATTATATATGAATACTATTTATCATTAGTTTGTAGCATTACTCTTTATTTCAATATTATAATAATCTCTGTTGTACAATTATAACCTAGGAAAAACCAAGCCATACAGAGATAGGAGCTGAAGGGACATGGTGAGAAGTGACCAGAAGGCAAGTGTGAGCCCTCTGTCACGCCCGGACAGGGCCACGAGAGAGCTCCTTGTTCTAGCGGCAGCGCCAGTGCCTGGGAAGGTACCTGTTACTTAGCAGACTGGGAAAGGGAGTCTCCCTTTCCCCCTGGGAGTTAGAGAAGACTGTGCTCCACCACCTCTTGTGGAAGGCCTGACGTCAGTGAAGCCCACCCCCACCATCCAGAGGTCTAAACGGTCTCCCTGTGAGGCTGCGCTTTGGTGGTCACTTTCCTGGTCCACTTTCACGTTCCGCTCTGTACACCTGGCTCCGCCTTCTAGATAGCAGTGGCAGAATTAGTAAAAGTATTAAAGTCTTTGATCTTTCTGACAAGAGCATAGGAGAAATAATGAGGTAAGCTGTCCTCTCTCTCTCCGCCTCCACTACCCAAAAGGGAAAGACCCCCTGTCCGGTGGACACATGACTCACGTGACCTTATCAATCATTGGAGATGACTCACACTCATTACTCTGCCCCTTTTGCCTTGTATACAATAAATAGTGCGGTCAGGCATTCGGGGCCACTACCGATCTCCGCCTCTTGGTGGTAGTGGTCCCCCGGGTCCAGCTGTCTTTTCTTTTATCTCTTTGTCTTGTGTCTTTATTTCTACGATATTTCATCTCTGTACGTGAAGAGAAAAAAACCCATGGAACCAGTAGGGCTGGACTCTACAAGGATGTGTATAATTAAAAAAGGAGACAAGCTGTGGAGACAATGTGGAGTAATTGGAACCCTCATGCGCTGATGGTAGGATTATAAAATGTTCCAGCCATTTGGGAAAAGAATTTGCCAGTTACCAACATGTTAAACACAGAATCTCTTCCTAGGTGTATATTCAAGAGACAGAAAAGCATATATGCACCAAAAACAAACAAACACACTTTTACATGAATGTTCATATATTATTCATAGTAGCCAAAAATAGAAGCCACCCGAATATCCATCAACTGATAAATGGATTTGCCAAATGTCATATATTCATAAATGGAATATTATTCCAAAAGAAGAATAGAGTATTAATACAAGATGCATCATGGATGAACCCTGAAAACATTATTCTAAATAAAATAAGCCAGTCATAAAAGATTGTATAATGTATGATTTGATTTATATAAAATCTCCAGAATAAGCAAATCTATATATGTACAGAGAAAGTAGATTAATGATTGACTATGATGCCAGGCAATTGATTAGTCAATTGATTATTATAGGCAATGGTAGTCTATAACCATACAAGTAGTTGTATGTGGAGAGGAAAGGGCAATGATAAGGAGTTACTGCTAATGAGTACGTAGATTTTTTGTTTTTGTTTTTTTTTGGGGGGGAGTGTGGAAAATATTCTAGAATTAGAATATAGGGATGATATTACAACTCTAAATAGGCTTAAAAAGTTCCTAATGGGAAAATACAGTATTCATTCAAATATTTATAGCCACATACAAAATACATTACCTGGATTTACTTTTAAAAGTCTTCAATTAAAATGTATTTCCTTAATAATGTAGCATATTTCCTTCTTCTATTTTGTTTACCCTTTAAAAACTCTAAGTTTTTCTTTCTTAGATTGTTTTGGCTAAAGATTGTTTTATTTTCTAATATTTCAGTTTTAGATTTCAAATTTTGTACCAGAATTTTTTTTTTCTCTTAAGTGTGTCTCTCATTATTTGTTTTTCGCTTCTTCTGATTCTTTTTCCACTGCTTCTTCTTTCTTGCCTTCCTGTGAGTTACTTAACAGGTTTTTTTGTGTTTCTCGTTATATTTTTTTGTATATTTTCTTTTTACTGGTCGCCCTGGGTATGATTTACATATATGATTAATTACAGTTTGATGGTTTTGACGTTTTGCCACTTTCAATAAAGTGTCACTTCCATTTAAGTTCAATTACTGACCCCACTTTTAAGTATTATTGTGATGGGTATCATCTAGTGTTATAATCTAATTATTATTATCAAACACAATTTATAGAACTCCTGAGAAGAGGTTACTACTTTTATGCAGACATATTTCTGCTCTGTTGCTCTTTTTTTCTTCCAGATGCTTCAAAATTATTTCTATTATTATTGCATTTCTGTTTTGAAAACTTTCTTTTAGGTATATGCTACTGACAAAGCAATCTAATTTTCCTTTGTCTGAGAATGTTTTTATTTACTTTTTATTTCTGAAAGATAGTTTTGATAGTTATAGAATTCACAGTTGAAAAGTTATTTTAACACTTGAAAAATGTTGCACTGCTTTCTTCTGGCCTCTACAGCTTCAGATGAAGAAACTACTCTTACTAGAATTGGTACTGTCTTACAGGTAACACATCATCTCTTGGCATTATTTGGGGGTTAACTGTGTGGGGTACGTTCAGATTTTTAACTCTGTAGGTTTGTGTTTTTCATCAAATTAGAAAATGCTTAACCAGACCAGGTGCAATGGCTCACGCCTGTAATTTGGGAGGCAGCATTTGGGAGGCTGAGGCAGGTGAATCCCTTGAGCTCAAGAGTTCAAGACCAGCCTGGCCAACATGGCAAAA
Source organism: Theropithecus gelada (assembly GCF_003255815.1). NCBI lineage: Eukaryota > Metazoa > Chordata > Mammalia > Primates > Cercopithecidae > Theropithecus > Theropithecus gelada. The sequence goes on from NC_037676.1 coordinate 113,250,478, forward strand.
CCCCGTTTCTACAAAAAAAAAAAATACAAACACTTAGCTGGGAATGGTGACGTGCACCTATAGGCCCAATTACTCGAGAAGCCAAGGCAGGAGAATAGCTTGAAACCCGGTGGCAAAGGTTGCAGTGAGCCGAGATCCTGCCACTGCACTCCAACCTGGGCAACAGAGTGAGACTCTGTCTAAAAAAATAAAAATAAAATAAAAAAAGAAAATATTTAACCATTACAGTATTTCTCTATTCTGAAAGTTAAATAATATAAATGTTGAATCTTGGTTGTTGTTTTTCACATGTTCCTGTCTTTTTTTTTTTTTTTCTATCTGTTTTTTGGTTGGTCAGATGGATGGATGCTGTTGATCTGTCCTCAAGTTCCCTGATTCTATTCTCTGTCAACTCTACTCTCATCTTGAGTTCTTCTAGAAAATTGTATCTGGTATTTAGTTTTTAGTTTTATAATTTTTATTTAGCTATTTTTATAACTTCAAAATATTTACTCAGAATTTCTGAATTTCTGATTTTTTTGTTTCAAGAAAATCAATTACAAAAATCGATTGTTGAAGCATTTTTATAATAACTTCTTAAAAACCCTTGTCAGAAAATTTCAACAACTGTTTAATTTCTGTGTTCATGTCAGTTAATTGTCCTGTCTTAATTCAGTTGAGATTTTCTTGGTTCTTGGTATGATGAAGAATTTTCAAGTATATCCTGGGCACTTACCTATTATATTAGGAAGCGTTTGGCACTATATAAATCTTTTATTATATTGGACAGGTATCCTATTTAGGTTAGCATGCATGTTTATCCTGCTTATTTGAACTGTTTTCAATGACAATTTAAGTTCCAAACATTTGCAGTGCTATTTTTGTTTGCTTGGTTTAAGTGGCTCTGACTGTGACTCTCACTAGTCAGTCCCAATTGGTCTTATTTGTCCTGCCTTAGGGGTCAGAGTGGGTTATATCCCACAGGGTATCTCTCAGTGGGCAAGGGAATCTCAGAGCTATAAGGATGAAGAGGCTTCCAAGGCTGAACAAGTGCTGGCTGTATCTGCTGTGGCTGTGTTGGACAGAGACTGCTTGCTGAGATGGGTACTTTTTGCAGCAGCCCCCCTCACCACTACTACCTGGAGTCTATCGATTTCAAAATTTTATTTAATTGCCTAGTATTTCAGTTAATCATATAAAGTAACAATTTTCATGACATACTAATTAGCGATTATCTATGGGAACGTTTTATTTTGTCTAGATTTTTAATTGGGTCTTTAATTCAGAAGTTTCGACACTGCTACATAAGTTACTTTGCCTACAATTTAAAATATTTAACCTGCTCTCAAGAAAAATCTCTCTCAAATTTATTAAAATTCCTAGAGCTAATTAATGGTCTTTCAGTTATACAGCTATTAAAGATGAAGTTTTAATTTTTTTCTATGAACCTGACTTGTGATTGGGCACACTGATAGCATAAGCTTCATGTGGAAAAACAAGGTAGACATGATAGCCTGGTAGGACCACATATTCATTTATATCCAAGTATTGCAGATAATGCACTCAGGAGGGGAAGAGTCATTTTGTCTGGCTCAGGGAAACGTGGGCCTGAATATTGACTGTCCAATCTTCTAATTATATAAACTTCATTAATTTATAGAATCTCTCTAGATATCCTTATCACTGAATAATGAATAATAGTATGTGCCTCTAGGTAGGCATAAGTTTTAAACAATTAAATGTAGAAGACTTTCATCAATTCTCACTTAGTACCATTAGAGAAAAAGTCTCAATTCTCTGTGACCCGTTTGTTCAGGTTGTCACTTTCCTAGTGGTCAAATTAGATGTGACTACATCACAGTTTGGAGGGGAGAAAGGAACTGAGAGGTTGCTATTTTTTGCCTCCTATGAATGCAAAGACATCAAGTTTCTAAGAATCTTCAACTATTTGTGACTAAAGAATTATAGGAAGGAAGTGACTAAAATTGTTTCTAGAAACAGCAGCTGAAAGAAATTTCTCTGAAAAGCCCATTGTGAGGGCATCAATTTCCGAGGGAACTAGCATTCTTAGAGAAGTAGTAATAGTATCATGGCAAAATGTGGAATAAAAGAAGTTATTGAGTAGTCTCCTTGAATGTAAATGTTTATCCTAATAACTCACCTGATTACATTTTCTTCTTGTAAAATAAGATTTAGAACTTTAAAAATCTACCTCTGCCTAACAATTATTGCCTTATAGAAAATAAATATTTTTGAAGTATAAATTACTTATTCTAGCAAAGTCCTTCTTATCTTTCATTGAGTGGAGAGAAATTAAATTAAATTGTCATTTTAGGTTTTTTTTTTTTTTTTTTTTTTTCTCATAGTTCCACATCCTTGTGATCGATGCCATTGGGTTTAGTCAAATCGTGTGCTAAGTCAGAACTCTGTATTATCCATTTTCCTCTAAACTCTACTCGTTTCATGTTTAAGTTTTGCGTACAAGACCAAATATGTATAAATATCTATTTCTAGTGATTTTTCTTCAGAGATTCTTCAGAGAAAAGTTAATTATTACAAGAAAAATTCACTCGACTATTCCAGAGATATACTTAAGAAATGCTACCTCCATATTCCTCTTCTGACTCTTAAATGAAATCTAATTGAACAGATCATTGGTTAAATCACTAAATGAGCTAGAAAGACACATTTCCTTCTAAAATGCATCATTCATCTCTGCATTTATTCATCTATTTAGAAGAAACGTATGCAGTAGGTTGTCTAGGTAAGAGATGTTTCTATGTGCAGGGAATCCACCAATGAGTAAAATAATCAAATAATCTATTTTTCTTCATAGTGTCTCCCTCTTAATGTAACAGACATTAAACAGTAAATACATATAAAAATAAATCATATTTTTATAAATTATGTTTCTATTATACAAGTATTAATAGCCACAAAAGTAACAGAAATGCTGAGAACTTGATAAGAATCAGTGAAAAGGTGACATCTGAACCAAGATTTATAAGAGGAGAGGTTCTAATGTAAGTGGATATCTGGGAATAGAATATTCTAGGCAAAGAGAATAATAAATCAAATCCCCTAATGTGGGTATTATTTGTATTTGCTGGAAATTTTAACAGTTCCAAATAGTTGAAACATTGTGACCTAATTTGTGTATTAGTAAAGATGTCATAAGGTTAAAAGAATAAGATATATCATTCCTTGGCCTAGAAGAAATCATTATTAGGAGTTTGGAATTTGTTTTTACTCTTAGTAACATGGAAGACAGTGTGGGATTTTGAACAAAGAATAAAATGATATGACAAATTTACACATTATGATCTTAGCTTTTTAGTTGTTGTTGAGAATAGACTGTAAGGAATAAGAAAAGACATAAGATAATCTGTTGGAAGATTATTGCAGTAATTCAAGAGCTAAATAATCACACCTGAGTGCTGAATATTAGCAATGCAGCAGGCAAGATAGCTCCAAATGTAGAGCTATTGGTATTTTCTGATCAGTCGCATTTTCTGATAAATATAAGGGAAATAGACGAGTCAATATGATACTAAGTACCTTGAGTTAAGTAACTGGAGGAATGGAATTACCCTTACAGAAATAGGGAAGGAAGATGGAACCAAAGATAAGGAACTGAGAAGTTTACCAAGATATGTGTAACTGTGCTTTTTTTTTTTTTAAGAAGCAAGCTGCACACACTTTTAGGGAGGAAAATATTAATATCGAAAAAATTATTCCTTATTACTATTTCAGAAATCCATTTTAATATTTGGCTCTATGTTTCCATTGTGTGCTAGTCTGTTCTTGTATTGCTACAAAGAAATATCTGGGGCTGAGTAATTTCTAAAGAAAGGGGGTTTTGTTTTTACTCGTGGCTCTGAAAGCTGTACAGGAAGCACGGTGGGGACATCTGCTTCTTGCGTGTACCTCGGGAAGCTTACAATCACGGTGAAGGTGAAGGAGCTGCCAGTGCATTATATGGCTAAAACAGGAGCAAGAGAGAGAAGGGGGCAGTCCCAGACTCTTTTAGACAACCAGATCTCATGTGAACTGACTGGCCAAGAACTCACTTATCACCAAGAGGTTGGTGCTAAGCCATTCATTAGGAATCTGCCCCATTATCCAATCATCTCTCACTAGGCCCCACATCCAAGATTACGAATTACATCTCAACATGAGATTCGGAGGTGACAAACATTCAAACTATATTACATTATTTAGGAAAAAAATATGATTTAATTGAATGTCCAACAATTTCAAACTTGAGGAAAGTAACTCAATATTTCAGATCACCTCCTTACTTTTCTAGATGGGTCATCTTGTAATTTCTAAATGAGAAATGGATACAACCTTTCTGTCAAAGAGGTCCTGCATTTTTAAGATGAGCAATGTCAGCTAAAGAGAACATTCAGAAGATTATCATCTTCACACAGGTGACTGGAAGTAACAAAAATAATCTCAAGAGATATTATTTGGTATTACATTTGCTTGGATAGTATTTCTCAAATTTCACATTACATCCATAGAAAATGGATGGCAAACTGTAACAAATTATAGAGAATGTGTGATTATCTATATGGAGCATGTCTATGTGGGACAAATAAATGTGATTAAATCAATTAATTTTCCTGATTCTATACTACTGTGATCAATGTAAAGTGTTAAGATAGCTATCAAAATAAAAGTTGTTTGAAATATCCAGATAAAGATTTTTCAAAATTATATTAAACACATTTGCTGCCATTAACACAATTTTATATGTTATTTTACTTGAAGTGGGTTTACACAATTGTTTTTATAAACTTTTTGTTAATAGTCTTGCAAACATTTTGAGAATTACCACTGAGAAAACATATTTTTTCATAATAGATGGTAACAGGTTTAAAGCCGTTTTTACAGCCATTCTGTGTGTCACACAATTTACATTTAAAGAATCCCCAAATTTATTTTTTTCTTTCACTGCAATTGTGATACTGTTATTTTTTCTAATAATTCTAAGAGCTATCACATAAAATATTTGAAAATAATGGTGAAGCTCTAATTTGCAGAGTACATATACATTGAATAGGGTATCATGTTGCAGCTTGAATGACTCTAAAAGTACAAGAGTTCCAAATGGAATGAAATAGCCTGTGTTATTGATGGCAGAGTTTCTAAACTGTTGCTTGTAGATTCACCTACCAGATGTCTAGCATAAGCTCCCTACTTTCAAATCCAACATCTTCGGCAGTGTACTGTTTCTTGGACACTTAGAATAAGAATGCCTCCAGCAGTGCAACACATTCCTTGTCAACTATCGGCAGGAACACACCCTCCTTCTGGTTGTTACAATAGATATTCAAGTACATTTTGCATTGAAAAACCAAGTAGTGAGCATCAGATGTTGCTCATCTTTCTTGCTCTCTGGCTGCCTATGGGGATAGCAAAATGTGCCCTTAAACTTTGCTGTTTGTAACTCACTGAGTAGCTGTAAAATGCTGCCTAAGGCTGGAGGTAAACTATCCAGGGGCAGCAGATTGTATTTAGATGCTCCTCACCCTCTCCATGTATCAAAATCTAACACCAAACCTGTAAAAGATTTGTTGATCAACAACGTGGCATAACCCAGCAGGAGATTTGAGTTAGGGATCAGAGGCTTGCGAAGTTCAGAAATTATTTTCTGACTCTTATTCTCATTACATACACAATTTTATTGTAGTCCAAAACAAACACACAAACAAAAAAGCAAATGCAGAGCATTCCACGTAAGGAAAACATTTTTCTTTCATCTAGTATAGCCTATAACGAACAGTGAATTACTGTGTGGGGGAAAAGCACATACACATTGCAGAAATTAAATAAATGCATACTTCTATTTAAAAACTTAAAGATGTAGTTCACAGAAAAAATGGTTTTATAATTCATAGAAATAAGTAGTCTTCACATTTTTATTGATTGTTATAGTATGTAAATTACATTTAAAGTGTGCATTTTGATAAAATTTGATATACAGATACTCCTGTGATACCATTACCACCAATTAATCAAGATAATTTAAAGGAGTATTGGCAAAGATGTAGAGCAACTGGAACACTTATGCACTAAAGCTTGGAATTTAAAACAATTACTTTCAAAAACAATATGGAGATTCTTAAAATATTAAACATACACAAAACCATATGACTCAGCCATTCTGCACTTAGATTTTTACCTAAGATAAATGAAAGTCTATGTCATTAAAGAAAATTTGCATATAATTTGTTCATAGTAACCCCAAAATTGAAATAAATTAAATGCCAATCAACAGGTAAATGAATAGATAAATAATGTTATATTCATAAAATGGAAAACCATTCTACAATAAAAAGGTGTAAACTCATGATAAAAGTATCCATGTGTCTATATCACAAAATAAGTGAGGTAAAAACATTAAATAAAATAGTCCATACTGCATTATTAAATTTCTGTAAAACTCTGGAAAATATAAATTAATCTGTAGTCATGGAAATCAGAACAGTAATTGCCTGGAATAGGAGGGCAAGGAATGGGGGAAAGAAATATAGAAGGGACACAACTTTGAGGTTTTTAAATGTTTATTAGCTTGATTGTAGTGATAGTTTTATGGATGCATGCATATGTCACAACTCAAGATGTATTCCTAAAATAATGTATGTGAATTTTTATATCAGTTGCTATAAGTTTTATAGTAATATTTTTCCTCCAAAACTCAGGCACTGAAACTTAATGCCAATGTGATGGTACCAAGAGATGGCACATTTAGGAGGTGATTAGATCATGAGGACTCCTCCTTTTGTGAGTAGGATTAGGGCTTTCATAAAAGGCGCTTCACACGAATTTGCCAGCTTGCCTTCTGCCTTTCACCATTTGAGGACACAGTGTTTTTATCCCCTGAGGAGAATTCAGAGTTCACGGTGCCATGTTGAGAGCAGAAATGGAATCCTCACCAGAGGATTGAACCTGTCAGCACCTTGATCTTGGACTTCTCATCCTTGAGAATTGTGAGAAATCGTTTTCTGTTTTTTTTATAAGTTACCCAGTCTGTGGTATTTTGTTAGAGTAGCACAAATGGACTTAGACAGAAATATACCTTAATGAAGGTATGAAAACATGGTCTGTAAGAAAAAAAAAAAAGAGACAGGACTTTTGGTAATGCCAAAGGAGATAAATAGCAATGTGATCAGTGTGCAAAAACAAATATAAAAACTAGTAAAAAGTAAAAGACATTGGAAAGTATCCAATATGCAACAGAAGTTGTAGAATAATTTAAGTATGAAAATGCAACTGAATGTGATATTTATTGACAGTTTTTGTTTATTAGTTTGAGGGCACAACTCAATTTCCAAAACCAAGATAAACCAGGCAGGAAAAGTCATAGCACTACTTGCTAAAGGCAATAAAATCAGAATTCAGGGCTTGAAAAGAAGCATGAAAGGGTCTGTGCAAGAACCACAGAAACTGTGAGAACCCAATCAGTGCAGTCTCCCCAAAATATGAGACTCAAAGCTAAATTATGAATGCAAAAAAGGAGATCTCTGTCTTAGTAGTTAAAAAATTAAAAAAGCAAGTAGATACCAAAAGAGAGTTCACTCATGAAAGTGAGAGCTTCAGGAAGCTTGTGTGTCAGTTTGTTGCTTCATTTAACTGACTACATTCTCAACCAGTCACAGCTCAGTTAGCAAAAATGTGATGCTGAGTAGCTTTGAAATGTCAGAGTACAGATTATAAGGGAATGAATGAAATACTCTGAAAATAAAGGAACAACCTCAGAAGCATGGAAGCCAAAAGAAGGCTTACTCTCCATCTCTGCTTAGATCTTTTTTTTTTTTTTTTTTTTTTTTGAGACGGAGTCTCGCTCTGTCGCCCAGGCTGGAGTGCTGTGGCCGGATCTCAGCTCACTGCAAGCTCCGCCTCCCGGGTTTACGCCATTCTCCTGCCTCAGCCTCCCGAGTAGCTGGGACTACAGGCGCCCGCCACCTCGCCCGGCTAGTTTTTTGTATTTTTTAGTAGAGACGGGGTTTCACCGTGTTAGCCAGGATGGTCTCGATCTCCTGACCTCGTGATCCACCCGTCTCGGCCTCCCAAAGTGCTGGGATTACAGGCTTGAGCCACCGCGCCCGGCCTCTCTGCTTAGATCTTTAGCTGAGCACCAATTATTTGAAGACCAAGGGAAATATATGAAGACCAAGCTAAAAAATTCCACTGTTCCAAGTCATCATACTAGAGTAGAGATAATCAGCTGCTACATACCACAGGGAGACACAGTTTCAGAGAGAAGCCATGCTAGTTATTAATCTACTAGAATTAAAAATTAACAGAAAAATGTGACAGAATATAAAGTTGCTACAATGTATTGTATAAAATACTCAGTTTTCAACTAAATATTGCTAAACACACAATGACACAGGAAAGTGAGATGCAAACTCAGAAGAATCAGTCAACAGAATTGACTCACAGTGGCTTAAATGTTGGATTAAGCAGATGATGAATTCAAATCAGCTAGTGTAAATATTCTCAAGTATTAAAAGAAAATACTTTCAATAATTGAGGGATAATATACTATTGATGAAGAAGGTCAACAGAAATTTAAAAAAGAAAATCCTAGAAATTAAAATTTATTAACTAAAATAAAAATCAGATAAAAAGTTTCAACATTACATTAGAATTATCAAAAAAAGAGTGAACTTGAATATATATAGAAATTTTAAAATCTGAAGAATTGAAAGAAAAAGAGTAATACTATGGAAAGTGAGTTGGTTAATGTTAATAATTCCTTCTCTTTTATTATCTGGAATGTTTTATGTAGAAATTTTTATTTATTCTCTAAATATTTATAACATTTTACCAGTGAAACCATTTCAGCATGATGATTTGAGGGTCTGCTTGTGGATATGCGTCTGTGTGCACATATGTTTATGTGAAGATGTTTTAATTAAATTTTTCAGTTTTCTTACTATTTACAAAGCTATTCCTTTTGTATATTTTCTTGAGTAACTTTGGTAGTTTGTGTCTTTCAAGGAATTCGTTTATTTTACCTCAGTAAACTTATTGGCATGAAGTCATGTGTAATATTCCTTTATAATCCTCTTGATATCTAGAGAATCTAGAGTGGTATTCTGTTTTTCATTCTTAATATTGATAATTTCTCTCTTTCTCTCTTTCATTCTCTCTTTCTCTCTCTCTCTCTCTTTCTCTCTCTCTCTGTCTGTCTCTCCCATCCATCTCATTAGCATTGCTAAAGTTTTATCAATTTTATTTTTATGTTCAAAGCAGCAATATTTGGTTTAATTGATTTTTATTTATTATTTTATGCTTTTAATTTCATTGATTTCTGTTATTTTTATTATTGTCTTCCTTTCTTGCTTTGGGTTTACTTTACTGTTTGTTTTCTGTATAAAAAATATTAAGATTTTGATTTGAGATTGTTCTTTTCCAAAATAAGCATTTAATTATATAAATATTTCTCTATATATGAATATATCTAATTTCATAAAGTTTGATTTTTTGTTTTCTGAGCCAAATAAACTGAGATATAATTAATATATACAATATTGCATGTTTTATGTATATATTTTGATGAATTTGGATATATGTATACACCATGATAACATTACTAAAGATATCAAAGTACTAAACATGTATACCACCTCTAAAAATTTCCTTATGTGGGTATGCATGTGTTTTGTGGCATGAACCCTTAAAATAGACCTATCCCCTTAACATTTTAAAGTGCAAAATACTGTATTAAGTATAGCTAGTATGCTGTACAGCAGATTTGTAGAACTTGTATTTCTCACATAATGATACTTTATACCCATTGAGTAACAATTTCCCATTTTCCTTGTCCTTGGCTCCTGGTCACCATCTTTCTATTCCCTGCTCTGTGAGTTTATTTTAGACATCTTATATAAACAGAATTACGTGGTCTTTGTTTTTATGTAACTGGTCTATTTCACTTAGCATAATGTCCTACCAGTTACATGAATTCATGTTGTAATGAAAGACAATATTTCCTTTTTTTAAAAAAAAATATTTATTTATTTATTTATTTTTGAGATGAAGTCTTGCTCTGTCACCCAGGCTGGAGTGCAATGGCACGATCTCGGCTCATTAGGACCTCTGCCTCCCGGGTTCACGCCATTCTCCTGCCTCAGCCTTCCGACTAGCTGGGACTACAATATTTCCTTTTTTTAAAAAAGGCTGAATAACATTCCATTGTATGTATATGCTATATTCATTATTATTATTATTATTTCAACACAAGGTCTTGCTGTGAGGTTGGAATAGAGTGAAACAATAGTAATTTGCTGCAGCCTCAACTTACCAGGCTCAAGCAATTCTTCTGCCTCAGACTCCCAAGTAGCTGGGACTACAGGCATGCACCACCGTACCCAGCTAATATATATTTTTTAATTTTTTGTAGAAATGGAGTCTCACTATGTTGCCCAGGCTGGTTTCAAACTCCTGGGCTCAAGTAATCATTCCACTTCGAATTCCCAAAGTGCTAGGATTACACGCATGAACCACCATTCCCGGCAGTATATACAATATTTTTTAAGCCATTTATCTGTTTGTAAACATTTGGATTGTTTTCATATCTTGACTACTGTGAATAATGCTGCAATTAACATGGAAGTGCAGGTATGTATTCAAAATCTTGATTTCAATTTTTTTGGAATGCATACCAGGAAGTAATATATGGTACACACACAAGGAGGTATTGTTACATATTATAAGATATATGTAATATATAATATCTATAATATATATTAAACCTATACATAACATATATTTTATATATTACATATATACCTAGATATACATATATACACATATACACACACATACATATATATGTGTGTGTGTATATATATAGAGAGAGTGAGAGACAGAGATAACAATTGTTGATGAGGATGTAAGGAAATTGGAATCACTATACATTGTTGATGAAGATAAAGTATGGTGCAGCCACTATGGAAAATGTTATGAACTGTACCCAAAACACTAAGAATGATATATGATCTATATGTGCATTTTTAAATTATTAAACAATTGAAGATTTTTATTTAAGTTAAATTGAATATTTTAATACATAGCACATTTTAGAGGAACATAGTGTAACATTCTGAGATAAATAAAATATTTTATACTTTGATTAGGATGACATTGTCAAAGATTATTCAACTCTGTACATTAGATATGTGCATTTTACTGTATGGAAGTGTTACATGGACTGGAAAAATGTTAATATATGGAATTGGTAGAAAAAATTCCAAGAAAGGAAGGAGGCTTAAAGATTAAGAGAACAGTGTTTGTGCAGAACCCTTCAAAAGACCAGCGTTTAAGTGACACGGCAAAGTTTAATAGCCCACAAAGGGATGTTGCAAAATTCTTACGCACAAAGGTGTAAGAACAAGGAGCATGTTGAGTCATGGAATTGAGGGAGTAGAGCTGCAAAAACAAATGAGTAACATTTTGAAATTTGGCAGTGATGTACGTTTACAAACAAAAGCTATACTTGCTGATTTCATATAGCACCATTAAAGTTGCAGCTGCTATTAATGGGAATTGTTCCAGAGACATAACAGAGATACATACAAAAACTGGAAATGAGGCAGTGGAGAGTGCATTTAGGGTGTGTTCTTTAGGGGTAAAGTGGGGAGGGATGACACTTGGTAAAGTATCAAGAGATAAAGGAGTGACGATACTTGAATATGTGCATTAGTTAAGGATATAGAAAGAATGAGAAAAACAACATAAATAAACTAGGTAAATGACTGAGGAACGAAGTCCGGAAAGAGGAGGTGGAACTGTTATTCAAAGTATAGGTAAATGACTTCCATCATGTAAAACTGAAGGACATCTGCTTAAAATTGGAATCAATATTCTCAACGAAGCAGAAAGCAGGTTTTAGAAATGTAACGAAGGTAGTTAGCTAGACAGAAGTTAATGAAAGAGACAACTAACTGTGTTTGATGGGCTGTATTAATGGCTGGAAAAAACTTGAACCGAAGTAGCTTTGTCATGATAACATTTTGTTTTCTCAAAGAGAATGAAAATTATATTAATAATAATCACTTATAAACTGCATGGTGTGCACCATACACTGTTCAAAGCTCATTACATGGATAAACAAATTGAATTCGCACAAAATGTGTAATGTGGATAGTATTAGACTAATTCTGTACGTGGCAAAACTAAATTGTGGTGCAAAAAGACAAAGTAACTCGCCTAGTATCATTGTTAGTAAGTGCCAAAGTCAGGATTTGAATCGAGGAATTTTGACTTCAGAGTTTCCATATAACTAGGAAATTATACTGCTACTCTTTGGATGAAATAATAATGATAACAATATTTTTAATGTTGTTGATTAAACTGGAAAGAAGCCATACATTTAAAGATACAAGGTTTGAAGTTCAGATGGCTGCTAACAATATGCTGATAATTTTGTTGTTTATTTGACTTCATACCTAAGACTATTTTCTGGTAACCCACAAAGTTTATCTGTTGAATAATGGCTGAAAAGATATTGAGATTTATTTAGAAACATATATCTTAAGAATATGGTCTAGAAATGCTAAAATTATATTCTTCTCTAGATATAGTGTGACAATTTGTATTAAAAATAATAAAACTTGGCCGAGCACGGTGGCTCACGCCTGTAATCCCAGCACTTTGGGAGGCTGAGGCGGGCGGATCACGAGGTCAGGAGATCGACACCATCCTGGCTAACACAGTGAAACCCCGTCTCTACTAAAAATACAAAAAATTAGCCTGTAGTCTCAGCTATTCGGGAGGCTGAGGCAGGAGAATGGCATCAACCCGGGAGGCGGAGCTTGCAGTAAGCCAAGATTGCACCACTGCACTCCAGCCTGGGTGACAGAGTGAGACTCCATAAAATAATAATAATAATAATAATAATAATAATAATAATGTCAATAATTTTGGAAAATTGGTTTTCATTAAGTTATTAGAGAGACAGCTAAAATGCAAAAATATATGCCTTTTAGGAATTATATTTTATCAAGCTAATTCTACATTTTGGAAAAGCAATGGATGAGCTTTCTTTGATGTTAATCTTCATATTTCTAAATATCTAAAATAAAAACATATTCGTTGTGTATATTTTATATCTATTTCCTACATTTATTTAGTAGTTTTCTTTGTATTTTATACCACCAAAATAACATCACTAGAGACATGTATTTGTCAAGCCCTGCAGGACCTATTGAACAAATCTACCTTATAATAGATCGCCTCCCACAGAGCATGAACTTGAGGAAACAAAAAGTAATAAAAGTGTATTTTAAAGTTGTCCCAAAAGTGAACATCTAAGTAAGAAAAGCTCATCTCTACCCATCCAGCCAAATTTGTCACAAAATATAAAGTACTTTAATAAATGGCATGATAAATTGCTAAAGTAACAACTTGCTATTTTATTTAAAGAACAGTAAGAGACCACCACATCAGCTTTCTTTGCTCAGCATAAGGGGAATGCAAGGATGTATTGGTTAAAACTATTTTTACTCTCTGGATTCTTTCTCTATGTCTAAATGTGCCACGTAATACACTGATCAACACAAGCAAGTAAGCTTACCACTTCTTCTCTCTAGGCTTCTGTTTTACATCTGAACTTCTTATGTATACCATTTTTCATTGTGATGTTCAACTTTTATCCCCTGCACTCCAAATGCAGGGAAATGAGTTAATTATAAGTTACAGAAGCTCAGAACTACCTTTTTCCTCTGTATGACTGCAGTCTAAAAATTCCAGATTATCCAAGAGAAACAAGAGGCTATGGTTTGAGTATTTGTCCTCTTCAAAACTCATGCTGGAATTTGATTTTCAATGTGGCAGTATTGAAGGGTTAGAGTCTCTAAGAGGTGATTACGTCACAAGCATTCTGTCTGCATAGATGGATTAATCCATTCATGGATTTGTTGGTTAATGGGTTAATGGATTAATAAGCTGACATGAGAGTGGGATGTGGCTTTCTTTATAAGAAGAGGTATAGATGCCTGAACTAGCACACTCATCCTCCTCACCATGTGATGCTCTGCACTGCTTTGGGAGTCTGCAGAGTCCTACTAGAAAAAAGTCCCTCAGCAGGTGTGACCCTTTGACCTTGGACTTCTCAGCCTCCATGACTATAAGAAATACATTCATTAAAAAAAATTACTCAGTTTCAGATATATTCTATAAGCAGCAGAAAACAAACAAAGACACACTTTCTTAGCTGGTTCTTTTTGGTACCTGCACCATGAATATATGAAAGTCTCAGGAGCTCCACATTCTTCTACATATTTATGCTTCTCTTTCTTTTAATTTTGGCCATTATAGTCTTTTAAGTATAATCTTTTAAATTTCAGCCATTTTCCCTAAAATTGATATAGCTGAACACTTTTTCAAGGCCTTATTGAACAATCATATTTATTTTTTGGTGAACTCTGGGTCCTATATCATTCCTCATTGTCACTATTTATGTTAATTTCTTTTTGTTATTGAATTCATGCAAATAAAATATACTCTAGTTTTCAATATTTTATTAGGTATACGCATTGAATATATTCTCTCTGTGTCTGTGAATTATCCATTTTCTTCATAGTGTCTTTTAATGACAAATATTATTGATTTTAATAATGCCTAATTTTCTGATATTTTAAAGTGTTATTTTCACTGTTTTCTCTGCTGTTTACAATATTATTCTACCTAATGGTTATAAATATTTTATCTTTATTAAAAGAAAATATATAAATATAGATACATGTCACTTTAATATTTGTCCATAATGTGAAGTAGTGATTAGTATTCTTTTCTTTTAGTGTGTCTACAGTCTTTGCAGCCCTAATTTTTTTTTAAAAAGCACATATTAATCATTACTTCACTCAACTTAAGCAAAGTCAATTAACTGAATTATATGTAGGTATATTTCTTGGATATCTATTATGATTATATTTTTGTATATCCACATGCCAATATTTTACTACATTATTTTGATTATTGTAGTTTATACTAAGTCTTGTAACCAGGAACTTTGAGATATTCAATTGTATTCTTCTTTTTCTATTTGTTTTGACTATTCCAAGTCCCTTTCAATTAAAGGTAAATTATATAATCTATGTTAGTGCTTTTATAACAGCTGGCATAGAAAGTCTTGTTGATATCTTGTTGAATCTATAGGTCAATTTATAGAGAATTGATAACAGTATTGCATTTTAGCAACAGTGCATGTGGTCTATCTTTCCACTTGTTTACATCTTCCTCACTCCACTAAGCAATGTTTACAATTTCTCAGTCCCACAGCATTCCCATCTGCGTTTCTCCGCTACTCACTACCAAGGTATCCACTTTCCTGACTTCTAACACTGTGGCCTGTTTCTGAAATTTATAAAAGTGGAGTCGTACAACAGGTACTCTCTCGTACCTGGAATCTTTACTTTAACACTATGATTACAAGAATTATCCATTCTTAGTGTTGTACTATGCTTCGTGGTATAAATATACCATGATTTATGTATTTATTCTACTGTTTTTGTACATTTGTACAAAATTTATTGATAGCACAGTAGAGACACATTTAAAAGTTTAAAAAGTAGCATGTTAAAGAGCTCCCTGAAATTATGACACCTGACATATGGTGTTTTGTTGGAGATTTATGGTGTTTAAGTTGGAGATAATTAGCTGAACTGTGTAATAATTAGGTAAGTGCAGGGTGATAATCAAGGTGGAGAAAGCGGGTAGCTTAAACAAAAGCGCTATATTAAAATGGCACTAAAGTATAAAAAATCTTTATAGGCCGGGCGCGGTGGCTCAAGCCTGTAATGCCAGCACTTTGGGAGGCCGAGATGGGCGGATCACGAGGTCAGGAGATCGAGACCATCCTGGCTAACATGGTGAAACCCCGTCTCTACTAAAAAATACAAAAAACTAGCCGGGCGAGGTAGCGGGCGCCTGTAGTCCCAGCTACTCGGGAGGCTGAGGCAGGAGAATGGTGTAAACCCGGGAGGTGGAGCTTGCAGTGAGCTGAGATCCGGCCACTGCACTCCAGCCCGGGCAACAGAGAGAGACTCTGTCTCAAAAAAAAAAAAAAAAAATCTTTATACCTGAAGGTATAGCAGAGGTCAGGGAAGTAGTCAGAAAGCCATGATGTAGCAGATTGCTTGATGTCTTTAAATTTCATGTTACAAGGTATGGATTTTTTTCTCATAAGCAATGGAAGCATATTAAATAATCATTGAAATAAATGTGTGGATGCAATCCATGAATTAGAAGGTTGTTCAGTGAGAAAATATCTGTATTTCTCTTTTCTCCTATTTTATGAACTCCTGTGAATGCTTTGGATAGATACCAGTTTAAAGACATACAGGGAGACACACACACACACACACACACACACACACACACACACCCCTGTGTGATTCTGTCCACAGAACTAGAATCCTGGGCTACGAGGCAGGTCGGAGATGGTGCTGAGAGGAAAGAGGTTGGGAGACAATTGAAAAATAACCTAAATGATCATCAGTTCAAGCCCACTCCCTGTGAGGAGCTGGGAAACCTAAGGAAGCTTTGCTCATCAAATGTTTATCTGTCTGATGCATCATTAATAAACTATATACTTACAGTTCACCATAAGAAACCAAAACTTCTATAGGACTTTGCCAAGTCTCAATGTAGTCCTCTCTGTAGCCCTCAAAATGGGGTTTAGGCACCTTGCTTAAGTGGAGGAAAGATATAAATGAACATAATATTTCCCATGATTTAGTGCAGAAGATCATTAGTATAAGACATAATGTTGCTCAGAGACTGAGGACCTAATTGAGACTATTCTAGTAGTGAGACCAGGAGTGTTCGTTGGATGACCCAGAGAAGCTACTTTTTTGATCAACAGAATTATCTTGCATTGGAGACACTGGGGAAAGGACTAAGAAGAATAAGAAATAGATCAAAAAGCTATGCCAGGAAACCCACACGTGTTCTGGGACAAACACAGTCAATTTGTAATACACAGGTAAACATTAAAGAAATTCATTATTCAGCTTTCAGGGAAACAGCAAGTGCCATTCATGAAGTAAATCCTCACACTTCCCAGAAAGAAGTCTTGGTGGATAAATGGAAATTAAAATCTGGTTGTGAAAGGAATTTAGGGTTACAAAAATCCTGTTTGTGTCTTCCCATCTGGAATGGAAGCTGCTGCTTCTTTTTGTCTTCTGATGTGGGGGTTCAATGGCCTCTGCCATGCTACCTTTCCTCTTTTCCTCTACAAGCAAAATTCCTTTACTACTGTAGCCTATGATGTTGCCATTACTATCACTACCACCACGGGTGACTAGTCTTTAACTGTCAATGCCAAGTACACCTGGACTGCTGTACCACGCAGGCCCAGTGTCACCTCAACTGTGAAAGAACAATGAGTTAGCAGCCAACCCGCCTGGCAGCAGCTATCAGAGATCCCACGCTCTTACGTCAGCCTACCAGCACCAGAGAACTTGAAAAATCAGTTCCACTGAACACTCTAGCCCCAGCTCAGCCTGTCCTGCCTACTGCTGTCCTGACATATTTGCTGTTCGACTCAAAAGGATTAACCTTCCTGTGGTGGCTGTGTGTGCCTAGTGACTCATTACTGAAGGCTTCTGATAGAAATGGCGGGGAGAAGAAAAGTCAAAAGAGAGTAATGGTATTCTGCGGGAAGACAGCAAGTATAACAGCAATAACAACAAAAAACTCCCTTTTGTTTACAATGCCTTCAGTCATAATCAGTCAGAATTCTAGCGAGCAGCTGGAGCAAGCCTTGTTAGGTTGGTTTGGGGAGAATTGAGGGAAACTACTTTGCAGAAAAATGATATCATAAGTCCTCACTTTTTCCCTTCAAGTCATATATAGAAAACAATACTTTGTTGTATAGCAAACTTACATAATTTGGGAATATTATAGTTATCCAAAAATAACTCGTCCAGAGAGACTCTGGCCAACCCAGACCCTAGCTGTAACTCCCGGAGGACCAAAGACTCAATAATAACATCAGGCTGCGAGCTAAAGATAATGTACTACAGGTTCTGAAGATAGATCATCATCAAAATATTAACCTGAAGAAATCTAGAATTCAGCCAAGAAATGTAGTCCCTAGGTATATCATTTGTTAGAACTGTTAAAATAAAATGCCACGGACAAGGTGGCTTTAACAACAGAAATTTATTTTCTCATAGAGGCTAGGAGTGCAAGATCTAAGTGTAGGCAGGGCTGTCTCTACGGAAGCTTCTCTCCTTGGCTTGTAATAATTGTCTTCCTCCAGCATCTTCTCATGGTCATTATTGTTTGTGAGTCTTTGTCCTAACCCCCTGTCCTTATAAGGACAGCAGTTGCATTGCATTAGGGCCTACTGTATGACCTCATTTCACCTCAATTACTTTCCCAAAGCCCTATAACAAAGTTCAGTCACATTCTGAGATACTTGGGGTTAAGAATTCAATGTATACATTTTATGAGGACACAGGTTCATAGCACTAGGTCTAATAAGATATATAATTGAATTAATGATGTGATTTCACAAGCAATAGGACACTTACAAATGACCACATCTATCTAAGGTCACAGTACCTTTGGTTTCCTGTTTATAAGTTGAGTCACTAGATATATCATCAAGACTCTGCTTTCCTGAAAAGCAAAATACCTAGAAAAATATCCACTGATGTGAAGGTCAAAACATCTGCCCCATGATTTATTTCCAGATTCCTTTTGTGGGATCAAAAGCTATGTAGAGAAATAGAAAAAAAATCTTTTCAGCAGGTTGAAATTAAAGTGAATGACTTGAGTATCTTACAGGACAGTTATTCATTCCTTCTGTGACATTTGCAGCTGTATTTTTCTCACACAGCCAGGCAATAAGCCAATTAAATATAACCAATTGGTTATCTTAAGTAAAATTCTATGTTTCTGCAGGTGAAATCTTCCACTAACTGAGGAAGAAACCGCTTTTGTAGTGGTAACTGCAACGTATACTGATGAGGTTAGCCCCCACCATATCCCTAATCAGGTTCATTTCTCTTGGGCACCTGAATGACATAATATTGTTGGCTACTCCATATTTGATCTTTGCTATGTTTTGTTATTGTTGTTGTGGGGTGTGGGTGTGTGTGTTTGTCATATTCAGTATTGTAAATGGAGAAAGAGTATCCAATACAGTATCCTAATCAATCACACTGTTGTCATAAGTAAACATTTCAGGAATGTTGCCAGTAGCCAAGAGAGTAATTTTATAGTCAAATATTACTAGAATTGTGATTTGAAAAGGAGAAGAGGAAAAAATCACCTTAAATTTACATCTCCCTTACCACTCTCATCTCAAGATGCTGGTGTAAGCAAGAAGTAAAGAATATATACTTTTTTAAAATTAGAAATTTAAAAACAAAGAGACTAATAAAATTTCCAGAGCACTACATACTGGTAAACTACTTTTGATATAAATGGAAGGGCCACAGCAGTAATTCAGCCACAATATAGATATGTTCAATTTATCTCAACATTACATTTAATGACAAATTAGCCATAAATTATTTTTCTTCCTGGATAATTTGGATAGCGCATTTGTTTCTGGATTGACAGGGCAAGAGATTATAACCATATAGGGTATTAGCACCCCAAATATACAGAAAATATTAACTTATTATTAAATGACTAGGGGAATAACATGTTTGGAAGTAAAATCTCCTACATTACCTTATTTGGGTTATGGACAATACACTGCTGCAGCCCAGAGCTTGGTAGCAGTTATAGCCATGGATCCTGGAGATATGGAAGGATCAGCAAAGTTCAGTAACTATATGTACTTTGATTATTGCAGCAGGCATGTACTATAAAGGTCCTCAATAATATCCACTGCCTCTTATTCACGCCCTTGTATAATAGTGTCTCCCCTTGAGTATAAGTTAGCCTAGTATGTTACTTCTAACCAATAGAATAAAGCAAAGTGGATGGATGGATGGAAAGGCTATTCTCATGATTAGGCTGCATAAGCATGTAACTTCTGTTCTGACTATTCCCTTTGCTGGGTTCAGTAAAACAAACTGTATGTTAGAGAGGCCAAAATGGCAAGAAACTATAGGTAATTACAATCAAAGCAAGAAAAAGAGGTCCTCAGTCAAACCTCCTGTGAATACTTTTTCATGGAAGTCAATCTCTCCTTAGTTGAGCCTTCAGATGAAACACAGGCCTGGCTGACACACTGATCACGATCTTGTGAAGGAACCTGAAACAGAGGATCCATCCATGACATATCCTGATATATCACCCTCAAAACTATGTGATGATAAACACGGGTTCCTTTGTCACCCAGTTTGTGGTAATTTGTTATGCAGTGACAAATAATTAATGCAGGGACCAAACACAGACTGATGGGGTTTGGAGACAGAAGGGAGGGAGGGACTTGTGATTTCAGTAGAGAATACAGAGAGCTAGAAAGGACACCACATCCACTCTTACAATGAAAAGTTCGAGGCAGGCTTCAAGTTTATGACTTATTCTGAATGCATCAGAGAGCTCTATTTAAGGAGGGGTGAATGCCTGTAAGGAGGCATGAACGTGGGACAGCTTTAGCTAGGCTAGAGGCAACAGGACACAGGAAAGAAGCGTGTAGCCAGGATTGTTCCCTAATTGGAGGAGGCCAAGTGTGGACTGGGGAGTGTAAATCCCCTAGGGATTTTAACAAATGAGGACATGTGTATCCTCTATAGATTTTTTCTTTATGAACCCTACTGAGCACTCACAGACTGGAAAAATTTTAAAGATGTGTCCCTTGTGATGCAGACCTGGGAGAAGGGAAGTTGCTGCATGAGAGACAAGAAGTTCTACCCAGAATTTTATTCCTTTACTTCCTAATAAAAAAATGTTCAGTTTATTGAGGTAAGGGCACAAACACTGTCAGGGAACTAGGGAAAGCCCTTTTCATCTTGAGAAAAGGACCAAAATCTAAATAAACCTATACCTTATTAAGGAGCAGGTATACATGCTGGGCTAAGCACTAAAGCCGGTGGAAGTTCAGAAGCATTAGAAAAGACCACATTGGTGAGATCCACTGAGGCTACATTTAAACAACAAAGAATGTCTGCCTGTCCCCAGCCACTCCCATTCCCACTAGGCTAACAAAAATCCAGTAACAATGATAGTAAAACACTGGTGAGAGGAAGAGAAGGAAAGATCTTGTAAGACGGCCATCTCTGAGATGCTAAACATAGGTAAGACCTAAAGCTAAGGGTAGAGCAGACACTGAGTAAAAATAAATATTTCATCAGAGTAGCTCCTCCCATTTCAAACACAAATTATTTCTATAAGAATTGGACATCTGTAAGAACAAATGTAAAAAAGGCAAGACTTGAGAACTGGTCCATTTCCTAATCATAATAGCTCAAATTCTTACATTAAGTAGCAATTGAAAAAGAGAAAGTGTAGTCATTTGTAGGCATAAAAGCTGTTATTTTATTTACTGTAGTTCAGTTCAACTTATGTCATAAAAAAGAAATACATGAGGCATACGTAAGTCTAAGGAAAGCAATACTCATCCAAGATCCAAAGTCATATTCAGATACAACACCAATGCAGGATCTCCCTCTCTATGATAAATATATTGGAGTCTTTCAGGGAAGGTACAGAACATGCAGGATCATATGGGTAATGTCAGCAGCGATATGAAAATTATAAAAAATAATTAAACAAAAATTATAGAAGTGAAAACACAGCAACACAGATGATAAATGTGTTGCACTGGCTTGTGATAGTTTCATGTGTTGAATTGGCTAGGCTATAGTATCCAGTTACTCAATTAAACAACTAATCTAGGTGTTGTTCTTGAGTATTTTATAGATGTAGTTACAATCAACAATCATTCCACTTTAAGTAAAATAAATTATCCCTAATAATTTGGATGGGTATCATCTAATCAGTTAAAAGCCATGAGAGCAAATAGGTTTCACTGTGGAAGACTGTAGCCTCACTCCTGCATGATAGTATATAGCTTAATGGCTTGCCCCACAGATAGACTTTGTTGTAAAACCTTCCACTCATTCTCTACTCTCCCCTCTCTTCCCTCTTTAACTCCGACTGATTATACTTCTCTCACTGATGCAGGGCTCATTAATATACTCAACACATGTGAACAAAGAATAAGTGACTCTAGGTTAACAGAAGTTAGCCAAACTGAAACAGGTCTAGAGATAATAGGGATATGGGGCAAAATAGGGCATCCAAGAGCTATGGGAGAATATCAGGGGAGGTACAGAAGCACTAGTAAAGGCTATGTTCCTGCGACCTAGCAACATGATGCCTATCTGATTGTAAAAAAAAAAAAAAAAATAGGGTGGAAGAAATATTTGAAGAAATAATAACCAAAATGTTTTTCAAAATTATCGACAGACAACAAACTGAAGAATCAATACCTTCAGAGAGCATCAAGTAGTATAAAACATAGAGGAATATCATTTTTAAATAAATAATATCAAAAAATATATATAAATCTTGAAGGTAACCAGAGGAATATAAGATAACGTATTTTTAAAAAGTGAGAATGACCCCAGATGTCAGAAACCATGTTGTCTAGAAGACAATATATTGACATCTGTAAAGTGCTGAAAAGAAAAACAAAACAAAACCTGTCAACCCTGAATTCTATATCCAGTTAAAATATCTTCAGATGTTAAAAGGAAATATAGACTTTAACGTTTAAAAATGAATAAGGACATTCATTGGCACAACACTTGGATCAACACAAAGAAACAGAGCATGCTAGTAATGAATTAAATAAAGTCAATATAAAATATGTTCTTTTTATTTCTTAAAGCTATATTTTTACTAATTTTAGAAGATAATTATCTATGGAAAATCATAAAAAAGAATTTTGTGTTTATAAAAATATAAATATAAGATGCATGACACAAATCAGACAAAAGATGTATAGAAAGAATTGAAGATACAGTGGTCCAAGAACCTTCAACTACATGGAAAGCATGATAAAATCATTTTCAGGCAGCCTGAATAAATTACAGATTAGCTGAAGTCAATACAAGGACTAGAGTATGGCAAGATTTTTAATTCTATCTTCTCAGCCTAAAATAAACAAGATCTCCTTGCACTATCTTCTTACAGTATCTCCTTAGATTGTAATTTGCCCTTAAACTATCAATTAACCTATAAACAATTCTGCAATTGTACTATCTACTTATAACTAGTGGAACTGAGGCACAAGCAAAAATGTACTTTGTATTGGTTTCTTGTAGGGGCTTAGTCTAAAGATACTGGAATGCAGCTAACATCCAAGGCTCTGGAATATGATGACAAGCATTGTTAGGACTGTCAGTTCAGTGGAGCAACTAGATCAACTCTACCAGAACTGTGTTTTCTTGACTGTATTTTTCTTTTTTTAGTCTTATTATCATATGGTCTCGATATAGAACCTATATCTTTGTTGCAATGTCTGCATTTCATCATGGAGAAAGAAGAGGAGAAAGGTGTTTGACTATATAAGAAAAATTTAAAAACATCTCAGGATAAGTATATCAGAAATCCTATCAGCCAGAATCTAGCTACTTGGTCATCTCTTGCTGGAAGCTTAGAAGAAAGAAATTAAAAGTAGATTGGATTAGGGCCTAACAGAGTCTAACACACTATATTTCTACAAGGTGTGTAAATTTGTATCTAGTTTATAATCAACAACATAGACCTTACAAAATGTATTACTATGTATCATAGAATTTGTTTTGTTTTCATTGGTCTCCATCAGCTCCCTTTTCATTTGATTACCTATTTTTGTTTGCATGTCAAAATGAAGAATAGATTTTAATATCTTTTATTACTATGAAGATACAATTTTTACTGTATAATTATTATTAAAACAATTTATCCTAAATCAAAATCATTTGATGATACATCTTTATTTTCTTGGATTTCTTCATCTTTCACATGTATGGCTTACATGTAAATTCAGTGTAACTAATATTATAGAAAAATTTTGTTGTGAGATATAAATGGCATTTCTTTCTTTTAAATTATATCACTATGTCGTAAGTTTCTATACTTAACTAAGGTACATTCCATGGATTGAAATCAGTAAAAAGCTCTGCTAGCTGGGGCTGCTACTTACCTTTCGGCTTCTAAAAATACACTAGCATCCACGGCATGGATGTCTGATTTTCTCCTGTTGTAATTCACTGTCATAGAGAAAAGTACAGTTGAAGAAACATACTATTATTTTATTCTTTCCAAGTCAAATATTGGAGATTTGCTATTTGTAACCCTGATATCTACTTATTTCAAAGCCTATTTGTTTAATTTTCTTTTTACTATATACAATAATATGTTTTCTGAAAATAAATTGACTTTTTACATTTGGAAGTGCTTCCTGTAACTAGTAGCTGAAAGAAAGCGTCTGTCACATTATGTCAGCTTTTCCTCTCTGATCCCCTAGGGGGATGTTCTGAATCATTAGCTTATAATCAGTTTTTTGTTTTTAATTAAACATCAGCTGTATGATTGAGTCAGGCAAAAATAGGATTTTGCTCCTAGTCTCCCAAATAAATAGATTTATGGAAGTAATGTTTGGCAAAATATTTAATAGGCTAATAATAATAAATTTTATAAGAAAAGCACCACTTGGAGATTTCCATACATTAATTACTTTTAGGAAAGAGATAGAGTTTGAATTGTGTAATGTTAAACAAAATGTTATTGATCAAATCATGCTATAATTCAGATTTCAATAAGTAAAATACATGAGTTGATTTTAATTACTCATTCAATTTTTTTATTAATTTATTCAATCAATTATTTATTCAATCAGACCATTAGCAAATTTGCTAGTCTACATCAGTATGCTGGTGTATATAACTGTACATGTGTGCATGCATGTGTGCATATGTATAACACCTGTAGTATATTTCTATACATTCAACAGTTGCAGATGAAATCTAAACTAGTATAAATTATACTGTTCAAATAAAGATTGTACCATCTACTAGTAAATGCCCAAGAAAACACATTTTTATTCGGCTCAGTTTAAACAAAGACACAAACATTTAGCAGGCTTTGTGCTTAATGAATAAGTGAAACATAGACATTTATAGAGAATATTTGTTTGCAAATAACCAGAAGTCTATCGAAGAAAATATAGTTTTAAATTCTTATGAATAAATCTACCAAAACATTTATTAATCTTTGGTTGGAATGCTTTTATTGATATATATATGATGAAGAAAAACAGTATACAAGTATGAAATTATAAAAGTCAACACTAATCAGATTTAATTACTAAACTATATCTATATCTATATCTACCTACCTACACACACACACACACACACACACACACACATAAACAGAAAGAGCAAGATAAAAGTTAGGAAAACTGATCATCAACAGCAACAACAACAACAAAAAAACAGTGAAACAAACCTACAAAATATCAGATGGAAAACTGAAACTCAAAATGGAAACAATAAATTAGTAAATAATAGAGATTTTAAGTATCTTATTCTGAAAAAAAAAATCAAACAGATCCATTTGATTTACTTTAAAGTAAAATAGAAAACACAATGTTCTCTAGACAATCATGTCATCTGCAAACAGGGACAATTTGACTTCTTCTTTTCCTAAATGAATACCCTTTATTTCTTTCTCTTGCCTGATTGCCCTAGCCAGAACTTCCAACACTATGTTGAATAGGAGTGGTGAGAGAGGGCATCCCTGTCTTGTGCCAGTTTTTAAGGGGAATGCTTCCAGTTTTTGCCCATTCAGTATGATATTTGCTGTGGGTTTTTCATAAATAGCTCTTATTATTTTGAGATACATTCCATCAATACTGAATTTATTGAGAGTTTTTAGCATGAAGGACTGTTGAATTTTGTCAAAGGCCTTCTCTGCATCAATTGAGATAATCACATGGTTTTTGTCTTTGGTTCTGTTTATATGCTGGATTACGTTTATTGATTTGCATATGTTGAACCAGCCTTGCATCCCAGGGATGACGCCCACTTGATCATGGTGGATAAGCTTTTTGATTAGCTGCTGGATTTGGTTTGCCAGTATTTTATTGAGGATTTTTACATTGATGTTCATCAGCAATATTGGTCTAAAATTCTCTTTTTTGTGTGTGTCTCTGACAGGCTTTGGTATCAGGATGATGTTGGCCTCATAAAATGAGTTAGGGAGGATTCCCTCTTTTTCTATTGACTGAAATAGTTTCAGAGGGAATGGTACCAGCTCCATCGTCTCAGCCCAAAATCTCCTCAAGCTGATAAGCAACTTTAGCAAAGTCTCAGGATAAAAAATCAATGTGCAAAAATTACAAGCATTCTTATACACCAATAACAGACAGAGAGCCAAATCATTAATGAACTCCCATTCACCATTTCTTCAAAGAGAATGAAATACTTAGGAATCCAACTTACAAGGGATGTGAAGGACCTCTTCAAGGAGAACTACAAACCACTGCTCAATGAAGTAAAAGAGGACACAAACAAATGGAAGAACATTCCATGCTCATGAATAGGAAGAATCAATATCGTGAAAATGGTCATACTGCCCAAGGTAATTTATAGATTCAATACCATCCCCATTAAGCTACCAATGACTTTCTTCACAGAATTGGAAAAAAAAAAAAAACTACTTTAAAGATCATATGTAACCAAAAAAGAGCCCGCATCTCCAAGACAATCCTAAGTCAAAAGAACAAAGGTAGAGGCATCACGCTACCTGACTTCAAACTATACTACAAGGCTACAGTAACCAAAACAGCATGGTACTGGTACCAAAACAGAGATATAGACCAATGGAACAGAACAGAGTCCTCAGAAATAATACCACACATCTACAATCATCTGATGTTTAGCAAAACCTGACAAAAACAAGAAATGGGAAAAGGATTCCCTATTTAATAAATGGTGCTGGGAAAACTGGCTAGCCATATTTGTTTTGGCTAGAAACAAAAACTGGATCCCTTCCTTACTCCTTATACAAAAATTAATTCAAGATAGGTTAGAGATTTACATATTAGACCTAAAACCATAAAAACCCTAGAAGAAAACCTAGGCAATACCATTCAGTGTGGGGAAAAGAAAGATCAGACTGTTACTGTGTCTATATAGAAAGAAGTAGACATAAGAGACTCCATTTTGTTCTGTATTTGAGATGCTGTTAATCTGTGACCCTACACCCAACCTTGTCTTTGCAAGAGACATGTGCTGTGGTGATTCAAGGTTTAAAGGATTTGGGGCTGTGCAGGGAGTGCTTTGTTAAACAAGTGCCTGAAGGTAGTATGCTTGTGAAAAGTCATCACCATTCTCTTAATCTCAAGTACTCAGGGAGAAGTACACTGCTAGAGATCACAGGGACCTCTGCCTAGGAAAGCTAGGTATTGTCCAAGGTTTCTCCCCATGTGGTAGTCTGAAATATGACCTCGTGGGAGGGGAAAGACCTAATCGTCCCCCAGCCTGACACCCGTGAAGGGTCTGTGCTGAGGAGGACTAGTATAAGAGGAAAGAAGGCCTCTTGGCAGCGGAGATAGAGAAAAGCATCTGTCTCCTGCCCGTCCCTGGGCAATGGAACATCTCAGTGTAAAACTCGATTTTATGTTCTGTTTACTGAGAAAGGAGAAAACTGCCATAGGGTGAAAGGTGGGACTTGCTAGTGCAATGCTGCTCTTTATGCACTAAAAAGGTTTATGGAGATGTTTACATATGCTATCAAGGCACAGGACTTTTCCTTAAACTTAGTCACAGAGATCTTTATTCATACGTCTTACTGACCTTCTCCCTACAATGATCCTATAATCCTGCCACTTCCCTTTTTCTAAGATGGTAAAGATAATGATCAGTAAATACTGAGGGAACTTAGAGACCAGTGCTGGGGTGGGTCCTCTGTATGCTGAGCACCGGTCCCCTGGGCCCACTTTTTCTTTCTCTATACTTTTTATCTGTGTCTCATTTCTTTTCTCAAGTCTCGTTCCACCTAACAAGAAATGCTCACAGGTGTGGAGAGGCAGGCCACCCCTTCAATTCAGGACATAGGCATGGGCAAGGACTTCATGTCTAAAACACCAAAAGCAATGGCAACAAAAGCCAAAATTGACAAATGGGATCTAATTAAACTAAAGAGCTTCTGCACAGCAAAAGAAACTACCATCAGAGTGAACAGGCAACCTACAGAATGGAAGAAAAGTTTTGCAATCTACTCATCTGACAAAGGGTTAATATCCAGAACCTACAAAGAACTCAAACAAATTTGCAAGAAGAAAACAAACAACCCCATCAAAAAGTGGGCAAAGTATGTGAACAAACATTTCTCAAAAGAAGACATTTATGCAGCCAACAGACACATGAAAAAATGCTCATCATCATCAGCCATCAGAGAAATGCAAATCAAAACCACAATGAGATACCATCTCACACCAGTTAGAATGTTAATAATTAAAAAGTCAGGAAACAACAGGTGCTGGAGAGGATGTGGAGAAACAGGAACACTTTTACACTTTTGGTGGGACTGTGAACTAGTGCAACCATTGTGGAAGACAGTATAGCAATTCCTCAAGGATCTAGAACTAGAAATACCATTTGACCCAGCCATCCCATTACTGGGTATATACCCAAAGGATTATAAATCATGCTGCTATAAAGACACATGCGCACGTATGTTTATTGAGGCACAATTCACAATAGCAAAGAGTTTTAACCAACCCAAATGTCCATCAATGACAGACTGGATTAAGAAAATGTGGCACATATGCACCATGGAATACTATGCAGGCATAAAAAAGGATGAGTTCATGTCCTTTGTAGGGACATGGATGCAGCTGGAAACCATCATTCTCAGCAAACTAATGCAAGAACAGAAAACCAAACACCGCATGTTCTCACTCATAGGTGGGAATTGAACAATGAAATCGCTTGGACACAGGAAGTGAACATCACACACCGGGGCCTGTTGTGGGGTTGGGGGGAGGGGGAGGGATAGTTAATGGGTGCAGCACACCAACATGGCACATGTATGCATATGTAACAAACCTGCACGTTGTGCATATGTACCCTATTACATAAAGTATAATTTAAAAAAATAAAAGAAAACACAATGTTCAAGTACATGCTATTAAGAATTAAATGTTATGTAATTCTATACCAGGAAGATACGAATATTTACTCAAATCTATAATAATGAAATTCAGAACTCAAAGAACTCTATTTTTTTTCTCAGAAAATAAAATAGAAAAAACCAGTTCAACATCTGGCATAAAATGAAGTGATAGAAATCCTTGAAGGAAATGATAAAAAATTGCTTCTTTTTTTTGAGATGGAGTCTTGCTCTGCTGCCCAGGCTGGAGTACAGTGGCGCTATCTCAGCTCGCTGCAACCTCCGTCTCCTGGGCTCAAGTGATTCTCCTGCATCAGCCTCCTAAGTAGGTGGGATAACAGGTGCCTGCCACCACATCTGGCTAGTTTTGTATTTTTAGTAGAGACGGGGTTTTACCATGTTGTCCAGGTGGGTGCAATAAACTATTTTTATGACTTTGAATTCTTATGGTAGTTTTTAGTAATAGTAACAAAGATATTTGTATATATTCAAACTCATCAAATCATACTTCCAAAATATCATCTTTGCTTACAAAATATAATGTAAGATCAAGGTTATTCTACATAGCATGACAGTATATCCACTAAAATATTCTCCCTTCTCTAATTCTCACTAAAATAACAAAATATTTTATACAAATTTTACATCCTGACATTTTCAGTATTAAATATATAAACTTTTATTAAATCTTCATATGCTATTGCCATAGCATATAGTATATTTTAATACCTTTCTTCTTACTATGCGGATATACTTTTTACTACATATTATTAGTATGTATTATGGGTGCACCTTAGTCTGCTAGCCTATGTTCTACCTTCTGGGTCAGCAGCTTACTTTTCACTTGTATTCATTCTATCTAGGATTTATCATAACAAGTATTGTTTCTGTTATCAGTTAAGATATTTTCAGCTCTGAAAAAGAGAAACTGGCTCAATGATCCCTCCAAATGTTCATTTCTTTTTTTGTTATATTGTTTATTTGTTTGATTTTTGATCATTTGTTTCTGCTTTGTTTTGCTTTGTTTTACTCTTGTTTTGTATGATTTTAAGCTTGCTTTCCCTGGTGGTTTTAGAATGGCAGCCAGCAGAGTCTGGAGCTAAATGCTTTTGTTACAAGTCCAGAAGAAATGAGAGGGAAAACAAATGAGCAAGACCAAAAAAAAAAAAGTAATCATAAAAGTCACCCAAATATGCCTGAAGCATGAGTTGTCAAGCCTCCCACTGAATCAAAGTGCAAAGATTTAAGCAGCTTTACTAGAAAAATTCCCAGTCAGAGTTTTTTTTTAAGAAACAATTATCCTTTTTGTTTTCGGATTAAGATGTCACCTTATTTCTCTGATTATATTAATTGTATTCATTTTAAGGTTTTAGCAACTATTTTTTATGGTTTTTCTTTAAAATGTTGATGCTGCTTTTTAATTTTTATCATTATTTTTCTCTCCACAGTATATTGATTTCTTTAATAATGACCTCTGTGTAATCTCTTTGTAGTTCCATTTTGTCATCAATTATCTTCTACTGTTGTTTCCACAATTCACCATTGGGGTTTGCCTTCTGCCAGGTTTCTTACGAGTTTGTAAAGCATAGAAAAATGCCTTTATGGGGTGCACCTTAGTCTGCTAGCTTTTGAGGGTATTCACTCCTCATTTGTACTGAAACTGGACTTCCAGGGAAGAGTCATTTCTTAATAATACAGTATGCCATATTCAGTGTGCTCTTCTAGAGGTAGCCACCTCGGTCTCTGATGTCTGTTCCAATTTTCTATGTGAATGGTGGGCAGAGATAGATTTAGGCAGGAGATCACTGGTTGGCGGTACTCACGGTAATACTCTGACAAACATTGGCATTACTCCCAGCCCATCTTCCTGTGCGTATAGTAGAACATACCTAGTGTTCCCACTTTTATCTTTCAGTAATTGCTCTCAGTTCCTGGGCTCCCTGGTGTTTCCTTTTTTATTGAAAATTATTCTGTTCTTTCAAGGCAGCAAATGTATGGTAGAGCAGCTTCAGTGACTATTCAACAAATTAGTGTAAAGCAGAATTTCTTAAATTCTTAAATACAAAAAAATGTAAACAAATATACAACACTGAGGTTACGAAGATCTTCTTAGAAACAACTTTTGGAAGAACAAAAGTTCTTATAAATAAAGTTAAATAATAAATAATACACTAGCAAATATATTGGCAATTAACATGCAGAGTTTAATATCCATGACTTATGAAAAAGAAACATAACCAAAAGCTATGTTAATAGAAACATTTTAAATAGGATATCCAAAAGGTAAATTAAAATGTGAAAAGTAATATTCAACTCCAGGTTTTAAATTTTGAACAAAATGTGCATCAACCTTGCCTTCGTGCTGTTTAGTTTACTGAGGGAAACAGAAATGTAAGACAATATTTTATTGTAATCATTATTGGCAAACTCCTATCCCTTCATAAAAGCTGAAGATACAGGATATTCATTCTCTGAAAGAGTTTTTTTAAAAAATTAGAAAACAGAATACAGTGGAGATAGACAGATCATACCATTTCTGCTCTGTCTTTTCTACCACACATAGAATGTATCAATGAAAGCAATAGATGAGGAATCAGATGTACCCATTTCTTCCAAATTTCTGGCAGAACTACTAACTGGTAAATTGTAATGACATATACTAACGTTAAAAAAAGATAGTAAGATACTTGGGGATTAACTTTGTGGTTTTACTTCTAGTCATGTCAATTTGTAGATGAGACACACAGGGTGCATACATTTTTATTTAGTGCAATAAACTAAGTCAAGGAAGAACAACATAGGAGGAACCATAACATACATATTTTGAGTGCATTTTTTTTTTTTTTTTTTTTTTGTGGACGCAATTACCTTGATTTTGGTAATGGTATCAAAGATATTTGTATATATCCAAACCCATCAAATTATACACAATAAAATGTGTAGTTCTTTATATATCAATTATACCTTAATAAAGCTGTTTAAAAAACAAATACTGATGGAATTATTAAAATAAATAAATTTGTAAAGGACAAAATACCCTCAAGATTTGGAAGATAACTGAGTTTTTATTTGCCCCCAAGAAGAATCAATGAGATCTATAAATGCCCTAGAAGAATAGCTGTACTTGCCCATTGTCATCAGTGTTCTTGAGTAAAAAAGCCTAACATCCATGCACAAAGGGTTCTCAGAGCGTAGAAACATTTCTGTAGCATCAGAAAACCAAAAAACAAAAAACAAAAAAAAAATTGTGATACTGCTTTTATAATAGCTCCTCAAAACAACAACAAATTTTAATCTGCCAAACAAAAGCAACAACCAAAAACATTTTTTTTTTTTTTTTGAAACAGAGCCTTACTCTGCTGCCCAGGCTGGAAGGCAGTGGCATGATCTCAGCTCGCTGCAACCTCCGTCCCCCAGGTTCAAGCGATTCTCCTGAGTAGCTGGGATTACAGGCGCCTGCCGCTGAGCCCAGCTAATTTTTGTATTTTTAACAGAGACAGGGTTTCACTGCCTTGGGCAGACTGGACTTGAATTTCTGTCCTCGTGTATTTTTGGATAATAGGACGGTTTGTTTACTGTTGTTTAATGAGCACAAAGGTGTGTGCGTTGTGTCCCTTATTCAAAATGCTTAGAACCAAAAGTGCTTTGGATTTCAAAAATGTTTGCAATATTTGCCTGTACATAATAAGACCCAAATCTAAACATAAAATTCATTTATATTTTATAAACAACTTATATACATACCCTGAAGGTAATTTTATATAACATTTTAAGTAATTTTGTGCATGAAGTTTGTGGTACTTACTTACGTGTTGAATTTTCTTCTTGGGGTGGTCATGTTAGTGCTCAACAGTGATTTAGGGATGCTAAAACTTTATTATTTAGTTAACATAGTGGCAACTTATACAACCCTTGTATTTTGTAACACATTCACAGATCTCCCATTTTGCATTTGTAGCTATATTTTATCTGTCATAATTAATGAAGCTCCACATGAATTTGCAGTCTTTTTGTAAATTATTAGAAATGATACATGATTCATGCATACATTCTTTAAGAAACCTGTCACCTTTAATCAAGTTCACCATATTTCACAAGTCTATGACCTTGTGAATTTCATCTACATTTTTTTATTTCTTCATGCCTCATTTGAATAATCATCTATCAAACTAAATAGACACAATTGCCTCCATAAAATTTATAAACATTCATCAGACTATGAAGAAAGGTCTGTTTTTAAGTGAAGAGGCACTTTTCCTTACTGGTTACATGCCTAAATGCATTGACTTGATTCTGAATGCCATCACTGGGTACTTATGACCACAAGTACTTGAAGATGCAGTGCAAAGAAGTCACAGAGTAAATGCAAAATATTTGAACCAAAAATAAAGTTGAATTAAATATATGCTATTAAGAAATCAAACAGTGAAAAATAGGGACTTGTAATCATGAAGATATGAACATGAAATTTGAAAAAAATCATTGATTTTTATTTGCTAGATTAGCAATCTTCTTAGGAATTCTGTAGGAGTCAGGGTGCAGTTTAAATAAATATAATTTTAAAATTATAATTATTGATCAAAGGATGAAAACGTTTTTCTTCATCTTCGTTATATCTTTCAGGAATGGCAGAACAATTCTTAAGAGGAGTTGGTCTAATTTTCTAAGTTCTAAGAACTTTCAAATTATATCAGTAAATGAAGATAATTACAGATTATGGACTAAATATGCACGTTGCTCAATTAAATTTGTTATTTTCATGTGACTAAAGGATGAACTGTGAACACAGGTTTTTCATTTTATAGTGTCATAGACAAGGCATATGAGTAGAGATAGAAGCAACTCAACACCCCAAAGATGTAGAGAAAAAAGAGGGAAAAACCTTTTGCTTCCATTAAATCTTGGATATTTTATGCCTATGTGGCATTGGTAAAGTACATTGGTTGCTCTGCAATTCATTTTCCTCACTAGTAAAATTTGTCAGTGATATCACCAACATGGAGAATTACGAAGCCCTGGGTTGCCTTATCCCGCAGGCACACCAGTTTAGTAATATACAGAATATTCTATGTATTAGAAATTCAGAGACCAATTAAGAGGCTCATGCTCTATGAGCAAGTGTGAAACCAACCACCAAAACTGGTAGGAAAATTTGTAAAATTATCTCACTATAACTTTCCCCTCAGTACATTGCCAAACAATTGCCAATTGTTTGGCAATTGCCAAATTGGGTGAAAACTCCTGGCTCTCAGAGTCTTCTTGGGGAGGGAAGGAGATAACGGGACAGTAAGTTCAATATTTTGACTCTCGGGAGACTGATCAAGGGACTGGTTTCTGTCTTGCCTGAATCTGAGAGCTAACAGAAAAGGGCCCATATTGGGAACTGCTGAGAGCCAAGGTGATGATTTACCAGTATGCACTCATCAGCCATTGCTCATACTGCCAACTCAGCATAACAGGATCAGGAAAATTATCAAGCCCCAGATTCTCCTCATACTTCCTGATTCCAAAACATATTACATAACTACAGTAATTGAATTAATATGGTACTGGCATAAAGACAGAGTAATGTAACAGAATAGAGAGACTAGAAATAAGTTCATACATATACAGTTAATTGATTTTTTAACAATGGTAAAAATAATAATAAATATAGGACAGTTTCTTCAAATACTATTGTGAAGACTGTATATCCATATTCTAAAGAATAAAATTGGACTTTTATCTTACCACACACAAAAATCAACTCCATAAAAACTTTAACATAAGACCTAAAACTCTAAAATTTCTAAAAGAAAACATGAGAAGAAAGAATCATGACGTTGAACTTGACAATCATTTCTTGGCTAGGTGTCAAAAGCATAGGCAACAAAAGCGAAAACAAAGAAGTGGGACTACATCACACTAAAAAGTTCTGCAGAGTAAAAGAATAATAAACAGAGTGAAAGACTATGTATAGAATTGGAGAAAATAGTTATAAACTCAAAAGGGTAAAAACTCCAAAATATGTAAGAAACTCCTACATCTAAATTTTAAAAACCAGTGTACTTGAGCCTACTGTGGTGAGGTTAGCTGGAACTCAGGTTCCAACCTCTAGGATGGATGATACCCCTCTGGTTAGGGTTAGTTTAAATGCTCCCTCTGTGGCCAGTGGCTGAATCCTACCCTGTGTTGCTTTCTTTTGTGACTGAGCGGTACTGAGTTCCATTGCAAAGTCCCATAATCACTTCACTCTCTCTTCCCCAAGCACACTGATTCTCTTCCCCTGCTGAGTGGAACTTTTGGAGAATGGGAGAGAGGTGGTCGTAGAAAATTTGAAATTGTCTTTTCTGTGCTCTTCACTGCCTTTTTCCTTGAGATGATGCTATAAGGCGAGTGCAAAAGTATTGCACTTTTTGCATTGTTGGAATTTGATGTTGGAATACATATGTAAGTAAATGTGTTTATGTTATACATCATCTTAATGGGCACTTCTTGCTTTATTTATTTATTTATTTGCTAATGACTTATTATTTGCTGTTTATTTTATGTTTATTGTAAACCATGTAAATGATGTGAGACAAAAAGCAAAGTCAGGCTATTTTCTTATTTGAGTTCAGAATGGGTCATAAAGTAGCAGAGACTACTCTCAACATCAACAACACATTTGGCCCAGGAACAGCTAATGAACATACAGTGCAGTGATGGTTCAAGAAGTTTCGCAAAGGAGACAAGAGCCTTGAAGATGAGAAGTGTAGTGACCAGCCATTGGAAGTTGACAATGACCAGTTGAGAGCAATCATTGAAGTTGATCCTCTTACAACTACATGAGTGGTTACCAGAGAACTCAATATTGACCATTCTATGGTTGCTTGGCATTTGAAGTAAATTGGAAAGGTGAAAAAGCTCAATAAGTGGAAGCCTCATGAGCTGAGTGAAAATTGTAAAAATCATTGTTTTGAAGTGTTTTCTTCTCTTATTTTATGAAACAACAAGCAATTTATCTATCTGATTTTGACGTGCGACAAAACGTGGGTTTATACAACAACTGGCAATGACCTGCTCAGTGGTTGGACTGAGAAGAAGTTCCAAAGCACTTCCCAAAGTAAAACTTATACCACAAAAAGGTCATGGTCATTGTTTGGTGGTCTGCTGCCGGTCTGATCCACTGCAGTTTTCTGAATCCCAGGGAAACCATTATATCTGAGATGAACTGACAACTGCAATGCCTGATGCCAGCATTGGTCAACAGAAAGGGCCCAATGCTTCTCCACAACAACACCCAACCATGTGTTGCACAACCAATACTTCAAAAGTTGAACAAATTGGGCTACAAAGTTTTGCTTCATCTCCCATATTCATCTGACTTCTTGCCAATCACTACCACTTCTTCAAGCATGTAGACAACTTTTTGCAGGGAAAATGCTTCCACAGCCAGCAGGATGCAGAAAATGGTTTCCAAGAGTTCACTGAAACCCAAAGCACAGATTTTTATGCTTTGGGAATAAACAAACTTTTTTTTCATTAGCAACATGTGTTGATTGTAATAGTTCCTGTTTTGATTAATAAAGATGTGTTTGAACCTAGTTATAATGATTTAAAATTCATAGTCTGAAACCACAATTACTTTTGCACCAACCTAATAAAACCAGATACTGTGATCACCCACTTAATTTTTGGTTCTTGTAGAGGTATTTTCTTGTGTGGATACTTGTTCAATTTGGTATTTCTTTGAGGGAGATGATCAGGGGAGATTTCATTCAGCCATCTTACTTCATCTCCCTGACTGCCAATTGACTTTGAAAAGACATATAGATAGATAAATGTAAATATAGCCTTGGTATAATACAGATACAGATATAAATAATTATTAGAAATGTTTTCTACAGATGATGATTTTGAGGGATTTCTGGAAAATATAAAATAATTGGAATCTGTTTATAGGAATAAAAGAAGAATGAAAGAAGTAAAAAAGAGAGATGAAGAAAAAAAGAAGAAAACAAAATTGTGATTCTAAACAGATGTATGTACAGAGTAGAGAGCTGCTGTAGGGTAGAGAGCTGATCTTCCCACAGGAGACCTGGAAACCTTAGGGCTCTAAATTTACAGTAACTAGGAAAGAACAGTGAGAAAATGTCATATTAATAAACTATCCATGAGATATATGGACTACTCACTCACTGTTACAAATATTTAGAGTGGCTTAATGTAATCTCTATTCCCAATTAAAACATAAATTCATCTTCAAACAAACTGGAAGCAATTAAGAGTTGACTCTAAAGTCCACAAATAAATAAACAATGGCTGTCAATAAATGAACTTCCCTTATGAGGAATGTTCAAACAGCATTGAATGAAGTTGAAATGCTCAGCCTTACCAAATTAAGTTAGGTGTTGTATGTTATTTTGTATGTATTCTTCTCTTGGACAGCAGACTTTTTATCTTGTAATTAATTAGTTTAAAATAATATGTATCTACTTATGGAGTTATGGATTTCCATCAGACTCCTTTTGCATTTACTCACCTGACATATCATCCAAATAAAAGGACCTCTTTCCAGTGAGATTCATAAAATGGGTATAAGTTCCTCTCCCAAGTCTATAAGCCATTGTGATTTTCATAGTAAACCAGGTGGGTATAGCTTCTCCTTGTAGTGCCCTCTCCCCACCCCACCAATTTATACAGTATCAATTGAAAACCAAGACTCAAAAATCTGAAATCAAATATTAAAGCCAAACATCATGCCATATTACTTAGTAAGTAATGGAAATATGGTGCAATATTAGGAAACATTTATATGAAATAAATTGTGTTAATAGATCAGATTAAACTAATAATTGCTAGTCAGAAACATTTTATAACATCAAACATGTCATTTTCATTATTGTCTTACCTTTTTAATTTGAAATAACTTAAAACTTAGAAGAAAATTTGCAAGATTAAGACAGAAAACACTAAAATATTCTAAATCCCTTCTTTCCTATTGCTAACATTTTACCACATTTGCTTTATCATATTTTTCCTCTCTAAGGATGATTGATAAATGGGTAGAAGAATAAGCAGACATAACATATTTTTTCTGGATCAATTAAATGTAAGTTGAGGTCCTGCAGTCATGATTCCCTCTTGCCCTAAGGTTCTCTAGGTCTCTGCTGGGAAGATCAGCTCTCTACCCTACAACGGCTCTTTAGTCTCCACCTACACTTGTTTAGAGTCACAATTTTACTTTCCTCTTTTTTTTCATGTGTCTCTTTTTTCCTTCTTTGTTTCTTCAAAAAGATCAATAGTTAGCCAGAATAATTCCAAAAGTATAATATAACCATAAAATTTAGGAAATTAATATTCATAATAATACTACCCATCTAATCTGTAAACGTATTCACATTTTACCCACTATTCCAATAAAGAACTCAGCTAAAACACCCAGAACCACACCTAATATTTATTCATCATATCTTCTTAGTCACCTTCAATCTACAACGATTCCTCAGTCTTATCTTTGATGATCATAGTATTTTTAAAAACTTTAGGCTTCCATTTTGTTGAGTATCTTTATGGTTATCTGATACTTCTCTTCTTCCTCCCCTGCTTAGATTGTAGTTAAACATTAAGGACAAAAATATCACAGAAGCGATACTATATTCTCATTATGTCTTACCAGGTGCTACAAGATTTTGATTTATTTCATTACTAGTGATGTTAATTTTGGTCTTATGGTTAAAGTGGCATCTGCCAAATTTCTTCTGTTGCTATTTTTGAATCAATGTATCTAACTAATGTATCTAATTAATAAGTCTTTTGTGGAAAGATTCTTTGATACTATAGTCCGATTTCTCATTACTTTTTCACCCAATAACTATAACATCAATTGATGATTTTTCTCTGGTCAATTGTAACTGTGATTGTTGCCAAATAGTGACTCTTTAATTTTATCAGTTCTTACACATTTACTACCTGGCATTCCACATTAAGGAAGAACTATTTTTTCTCTCACATTTACTCATATATTTATTTATATCAGTTTAACCTCATGAATTCTACTTTATTTATTAAGTTATAGTCTGCTATTACTATTACATGTGTTGATATTCAAATTGTCCCATATTTTGTAAGTACATCCTACACAAGTTGGCTTGTATCTTGTTTAAACATGCCTGCATCATTCCTCAGGCACCTTTTTAGTTTCTGGACACACTCACACTGACATATCTTTGTCTATTTATATTTTAGTTGTTATCTTTTATTTTTATAGTCCAAACATAAATTCTTCAAAGCCTATGATGTTGCCTCTTTATACTTTTTTGTTTATCTCACATACTTCACTTGCCAGCTGTGAACACTTAGCACATAATAACTGATTTCTCAGCTTTGCTGAAGTGACTTTCCTGACACAGAGGAGAACAAAGCTCCAGTTCTATATTCAGACTATTTTTGGCCTCACTCTTGATGCTGAACTAACTACTAGCAGTGCAGCGATGCCAGTGAATAGAGAAAGATATGAGTGGTAGTATTTAAAAATATACACTACTGTTCACATAACTTACTTCTTTTCTTACTCTCAGGAAAAAAATAAAAAAGGTAATGTGAAAGTAGAAACTAGCAGTTAGATACATCCTAGTTTTTTAAGTCAGTTTGACCTTAGAAAAATTTAGCCACTTAAAAGTTCTGAACTTCTTATTTCCTATCTATAGATTTATAAATAGGAAAGTTTACTGATCCCTTCCAACTTCAAATTTCAGTAAGTCAAAACTTGTC
This sequence comes from Theropithecus gelada, assembly GCF_003255815.1. Lineage (NCBI taxonomy): Eukaryota > Metazoa > Chordata > Mammalia > Primates > Cercopithecidae > Theropithecus > Theropithecus gelada. The sequence continues at coordinate 113,290,288 of NC_037676.1, forward strand.
CAAAATTCTGTTTCATCTTTGAGCGAGGGTGTCAGGAATCACAGAAAACATAGATGCATCAGGGATTTTCAGATTCAGAAATAAAAGTTGACATGTCAGTCACAGGGAACAGACAAAGTCAATAACAGTGTCTGAGGACTTACGAGCCATGTGTCATCTGTGGGGTTTACATAAAGCTGTCCAAGCTAAATCTTTAATAAAAAATCTGTCTCACAGCATGTAACCAAATTTCTAATTGGTGAATATTTAAACAAATTTCCTATGATACTTTATGTGAGCAAATCTTATATTCTTATTAATGGTCTAGAAGGACTTGACATTGTATATTACCAAGTTACAATTAATAAATATTTCAATAATATTTTCAAATTTTCATTATTTAATGTAAGGTAAACACAAAGCACAGCTATGGATTTTTTTTCAAAGTGAACTCCAAAATTTCACAAGCTGTGAATGGCTAATTTTAAACATTCATAATGTATATCTGTTTTGAAGTATGCATAATATTCCAATATACTGTATTTTTCTAACTTTAAAATAATTGCTTTGGTGAGTTTATATAGATTTCTTTATAAATGTCTCTCTACTTCTTTAACATGAAGTAGATGTAATATGTATTTCTTTAACATGAAGTAGATAGACATTTATATTATATTCAAAATTCACTAAGAATTCATATTTTGTTTTTCAACATTTCTTTTGTTTATAACTAGAATATGTTTAAAATATTAGTGTGAAATTTACAAAATAAAAACTGGAAACAAATTAAAAAGTTCATATACAATTAAAGGTCAAATGATTTTAAAATGATTGTTTATGCATTATTACTATTTCATTTTAAAATGTTGTTGTATGAGACACAAACTGAAAATATTTTACAACATATTATATTTTCCTGTGAAAATGTCTATTAGAATAGGTTTTGTTTTTTCCTTAAATAAAGAACAAAAAATATTTTATTCTGCTCTGTCAAATATTCCTTGATTTCACTTCTAGAAAGATGATTCCCTTTGGTGTAGAGTTCTCAGCTCACTCACTCATGCAGAGTTGGATCTCTAAACTGTAGTCAATTGAACTGGGATTTGGAGTTGACCTTTAACAGTACAATAGTATAAGCTTCAACAGTTTTTCTTCATTGACAGATTAGAGTTATGCTGTTTTCATGTAGAAATATTTCATTACAAGTTTTATTTCATTTTTTAACATTCAAAAATCAAGAAAAGTAATAAAACAGTTGATTTATTTATAAACATTAAATAAAGCAACCAAATAAGCTTAGTGATCTAGGGCTGTATACATTTGGGCCTTATTTATTTGACACATATCTAATTTATTTTTTTTAACTAAATTTTGTCATCCATGTCTCTAAACTTTGGCATTTGGTACATCCTATTTTAGTTTAAACAAATTTCCTAAGACACTTTATGTGAACAAATCTTATATACTTATTAATGGTCTAGAAGGATTTGACATTGTATATTATCAAGTTATAATCAATAAATATTTCAATAATATTTTCAAACTTTTGTTATTTAATATAAGATGCAACCTCTGCCTCCCAGGTTCAAGCAATTCTCTGCCTCAGCTTCCAGAGTTGCTGGGATGACAGACGCCTACCACCACGCCCGGCAAACTTTTTTTGTATTTTTACTAGAGACAGGGTTTCACCATCTTGGCCAGCCTGGTCTTGAACTCCTGACCTCGTGATCCTCCCACCTCGGCATCCCAAAGTGCTGGGATTACAGGCGTGAGCCACTGCGCCAAGCCAAAACAGTTTTTATAACATACTTTCCAGTTTTATAAATTAATATTCTTTATTGTCAGCATCTGTATGCATTCCAAGAACATAGCATTGTGTTTAATCACATAACGGTAAATAGAATTTTCTCAGAATAAATCTCTTCATTGTAACATAACAGTAAAATTTCTCTAAGTATTGGAATATACTTCATTTAGTTTAAGGACTATTTTATAATTCAACATGTGCTTAGCCTGACCATTGCTGGATGGTGAAGCTTAAAGGCAACCACTTCTTGTGTATACTTTTTTAAGTTCATCAAATACTTTTAGCCCAACATGCACCTCCATGAAAGTAGTGATGTTATTAGAATTTCCAAACAGAGAAAATTATTTTATCTATGCATAGTTGTGGAAAAATTCTGTGAAAGTTATATATATATATATATATATATAAAGTGTAAATTTTAAAGTTACACATCATCCCATTAAACTTTGCCCCTCAGCAATCACTGTAACTGGTAATTCATTAACATAAATTAACAGTATGAAGCATATATTGAAGCTGAGTTGAAATAATATGAATCAAAGAAACAATCAATGTAAATATGGTTGGGATAGCTAATGGAAAAAAAGTTTTTTCTTTTAGCTTGGCAATTTTGCCTTATAATCCTTACTTTTATTACTAAATTTTAAATATCAGGTTCACAGACTAATACAATGGATACTGGATTTTCTATTTGACCTATGCATGCTGTTTTCCATGTTAACGTTTCCCTGGCTGAACCATGACAACAGTATTAACCTCTGGGTAAATGCTCCAGTCTTCTGGATGGTATAATATATGCTACATCAGTGGACCTCATGGTCATGGATCCACTCCCACCCTATGGTGTTTCTTCATCACTGCTTCTGCTTCAACTGTTTTTACATATATATATATGACATATGACATATATATGACATATATAACATATATACATATATGTGACACATATGATATATACATACATATTACACATATATGATATGATATATCATATATATGTGTGTGTATATATAGTTTTTGTTCTATTTCTACTTTTAGATTCTGGGGATAGATGGGCAGGTTTGTTACATGGGTAAATTGAATGTCACTGAAGCTTAGAGTATGAATGATCCCATCACTCAGGTAGAGAACACAGTAACAGATAGGTAGCCTTCCAACCCATACCCCCATTACCCTCTCCTCTCAAGGAGACAGTCCCCAGTGTCTGTTGTTCCCATTTTGTATCCATGTGTATTCAGTGTTTAGGTCTCATGTTTTAGTGATCACATACAACATTTAATTTTCTGTTCCTGCATTAGTTTGCTTAGGATAATGGCCTCCAGCTGCTTCCATGTGCTGCAAAGGACATGATTTTGTTCTTTTTTATGGCTGTGTAGTATTCCATGATGTACACGTATCAGATCTTCTTTGTCCAGTCTACTATTGATTGGCAAATTGGTTTATCCCATGTCATTGTTCTTGTGAATAGTGCCAGGTTGAACATATGTGTACATGTGTCTTTTTGGCATAATAATCTATTTTTCCTTGGGTATACCCAGTAACAGGATTGCTGGATTAAATGGTAGTTCTAATTAGCTTATTTGAGAAATTTCCCAAATATTTTGCACAATGGCTGAACTAATTTACATTCTGACCAAAGATAGTATCTTATTGTGGTTTTGATTTGCATTTCTCTAATGAGTAGCGATAATGGGTATGTTTTCACATATTTGTTGGCCACATGTATTTCTTTCATTGAGAAGTGTCTGCTCATGTATTTTCCCCATGTTTGAATGAGGTTATTTGCTTTTAGGTTATATAATTGTTTAAGTTTCTTATGGATATTAGATCTTTATCAGATACATAGACAGTGAATATTTTCTCCCATTCTGTAGGTTGTATGTTTACTCTGTTGTTAGCTCTTTTGCCATGCAGAAGCTGTTTAATTAGTTCCCACTTGTCAATTTTTGTTTCTATTCCAATTGCTTTTGGGTAGTCAAAAATTATTTCCCAGGGCCAATTCCAAAATGATATTTGCTAGGTTTTCTTCTAGAGCTTTTATTGTTTTAGATCTTAAATTTAAGCCTTAAATCCATATTGAGTTATTTTTTGTATATGGTGAAAGAAATGGTCTCAGATTCAGATTTTTTGCATGTGGCTAGCCAGTTTTCCCAGAACCATTTATTGAAAATGGAGTCCTTTTCCTACTGTTTGTAATTGTTAACTTTATTGAAAATCAGGTGGTTTTAGATTTGTAGCTTTATTTCTAGGTTCTCTATTATGTTCCATTGGTCTATGTGTTTCTTTCTATACCAACACCATGCTGTTTTGTTTCTATAGCTTTGTAATATAGACTGAAATTGGATAGTGAGATGTCTCTGGCTTCATTCTTATTGCTTTGGATTGCTTTGGCAATTTGCGTTCCTTTTTGGTTTCATATGAATTTCAGTATAGTTTTTTTTAAAAAAAATTATGTGAAAAATGACATTGGTTGCTTGATAGAAATAGTATTGAATCTGTAAATTGCTTTGGGCAGCACAGTCATTTTCTAAATATTGATTCTTCCTATCCATGAGCATGGAATGTTTTTCTATTTGTTTATGTCATCTCTGATTTCTTTCCTTAGTCGTTCGTGATTCTGGTCAGAAATCTTTCACTTCCTTAGAAAGCTGTATTCCTAGCTGTTTTATTATTTTTGTGGCAATTGTAAATGGGTTTGCTTTCTTGATTTGGCTCTCAGCTTAAATTTTATTGGTGTATAGAAATGCAACTGATTTCTGTAAATTGACTTTTTATTCTGAAACTTTACTAAACTTGTTTATCAGATCTAAGAGTGTTCTGGCAGAGTCTATTAGGTTTTCTAGGTATAGAATCATCATCCATGAAGAGAGATATTTTGACTTCCTCGCTTCCTTTTTAAATGCCTTCTCTTTCTTTCTCTTACCCGATTGCTCTGGCTAGGAATTCCAGTACTATCTTGAATGGAAGTGGTGAAAGTGGGCATCCTTGTCTTGTTCCAGTTTTCAATGGAAATGATTACAGCTTTAGCCTATCCACTATGATGTTGGCTGTGGGTTTGTTATAGATGGTACTTATTATTTTGAGGTATTTTTATTTGAGAACTATTTTGTTTAGTGTTTTTAACATGAAAGGATACTGAATTTTATCAAAAGTCTTTTCTGCCTCTGTGAAGATGATCGTGTTTATTTTTTATATTTTATGAATCCCATTTATTGATTTGGGTATGCACAACCACCGTTGCATCTTAGGATGAAAGCCCACTTGATTATGATTAACTTTTTGATGTGTTGCTGAATTTGGTTTGCTAGAATTGTGTTCAGGAATTTGACGTTTATGTTCATCGGAGACATTGGAGACAAAGAGAAAACTTCAGTTTTCTCTTTTTGTTGTGTCTCTGCCAGGTTTTGGCATTAGAATAATGCTGGATTCGTAGAATGGAGTAGCAAGGAGTCTCTCTTCCTCAATTTTTTGGAATAATTTTGGTAGTATTGATACTAGCTCTTCTTTGTATGTTCGCTATAATTTGGTTAATGCAGTATGGACTCTTTTATTTAATGTTTTTACTTCAGTTATTTTGTGATATAGCCACGTGGCTACTTGTATCAAGAGTTTACACCTTTTTATTGTAGAATGGTTTTCCATTTTATGAATATAACATCATTTATCTATTCATTTACCCGTTGATTGACATGTAATTTATTTCAATTTTGGGGTTATTATGAACAAATTATATGCAAATTTTCTTTAATGACATAGACTTTCATTTATCTTAGGTAAATATCTAAGTGCAGAATGGCTGAGTCATACGGTTTTGTGTATGTTTAATATTTTAAGAATCTCCAAATTGTTTTTGAAAGTGATCGTTTATTTTAAATTCCAAGCTTTAGTGCATAAGAGTTCCAGTTGCTCTACATCTTTGCCAATACGCCTTTAAATTATCTTGATTAATTGGTGGTAATGGTATCACAGGAGCGCCTATACATCAAATTTTATCAAAATGCACAGTTTAAATGTAATTTACATATTATAACAATCATTAAAATGTGAGAACTACTTATTTATTTCTATGAATTATAAAACAATTTTTTCTGTGAACTACCTTTTTAAATTTTTAAATATAAGTATGCGTTATTTAATTATTTAATATCTGCAATATGTAGGCCCCATTGCTTGGAGGCTAGTGTGATAGTTTGCAGGTAAGAAGACACTCTGGCTTTCAGAGTTGCCAGAGGTCCTTATACTGGTTCTTTCTCATCTGTGAGGGAAGATGTTCCTTTATCTTTTGGAATTGCTATCCTTTGGATTGGGCTTTTGTGTTTTTATTATGTTCTTGATTGCCCTTGAGGGTTTGATTATGGTACACATTGGGTACAGTTAAATGAATCAGCCTCTAGATTCTTTTAGAGGGCCAAGGCTCAGCTCCACACTCGAGCTTTGTGCTCTGAGTGGCAGGGACTGGGCCTTTATCTTTGTTCTCTGGTCCCTTGAGGTTGAGCACTAGCTGGGTTAGAGGGGCCATGGTACTCTCAGACTGTTGGTAACAATGCTCTGTCGTGGGCAGCAGAGGCCATGGGAGGAAAGCATTCCGCAGCAGCACTGTGGGCAAGAAGTGCTCCAGTGGGGATGGTGATGGTTCTATAAGCAAATGTACTCCAGAGGGGCAATGGTGATGTGCAGTAGCAAGAAACTCTCAGCAACAGTCTTTGGCAGCTATGGCATGGGTGCTGCATGTGGGAAACCTACTGTAATGTGGTGGCAGAGTCCCTGGTGAATTCACCAGCTCTGGCAGCTGGCTATCACCCAAAGTGCTTCAGTGGGGGCAGTAGAGGCTTCCAGAGAAAGTAAATGCAACAAGAGCCTTTATCTCATGTGCCTGTACCATAGACAGTTCTGAAAACAAAATTAATAGTTTCATTTGGTGAATAGCTGAATTACAATGGAAATTGAATTCCTATCCTAACCCCACAGGGTAGATTCTGTTAAAGTGAAGGCATTGATTGAGAAGAAATGGGATTATGAAAATTGAAATAGGAGATGTAGGAAGATCCTGATGAAGGACCCATGAACTCTTCTAAGTGTTTTTGCCATTAAAAGCAGCCATTCTTTCCTTGCTTGAGTGGGTTAGCCCATCCCATGAGGTAGTTGCCTTATCAGCCACCGCTGATCCTTCTCAGTACCTGTTTCTACCACCTCTCTGTGATTTTAGATGTAAAGCTAATTCAAGTCTCGGCAGGCCCCAAAGAGTAAGATGCAAAGTGAATCCATGAGGAAATACACTACTCACCCAAATAACTAAATATTTTTAAAAATATATACAGAATAAGATCTGAGAAATATGTTTGGGAATGAATCTTAAGAATGTCGATTCAAGGAGGAAAGAGTGTAAAATTAAGTCAGGCTGAATTTATTGACATGAGACCCTAAGTAGAGTTTCTAGATTTGATGTTTTACCTTGAGGGGTTGAAAGAGCAAACATGTTCCACACTAAAGGAAATTGAAATGCTAAAAGTACTTTGGTACAATGTACAAGAAGGGAGAGAGTAGAGATATTGCAATTTTATAATGGATTTATCATACTGATTTGCTCAATTACCCTGGAACACCCCTATGACACACCTTTCACCTTGACCATGGGAAATAAATTTGTAAGGGAAGTCTTGAATGTTCTTATTTGTAGGTCAGAAATTAGAGTAGATACTTCTGTTGTCAAACTGTGACCTCAAGATGCAATGGAAATAATGATAGTCCAGGGCAGCAGTGGTCTCATGACTGCAGTTAATTGCCAAAGACAATGGGCATGGTTAATGGACAGCAGAAACTGAGGAGTAATCAGAAAACTTTGACTTGCAGTGACTTATGGTATGGGCTAGTTAATCACAGTGTACTTAGTGTAATTAGAAAATTAATAGATGGACAGTCTATTAAAGTCTTATTTGATCTGTGTAAAAGGGAAAGTTACAGGTTTAGTGAATAGAGGTCTAATATCTACCAAAAAAGATATTCATGACCCATCAATCAATTCTAAAATATGAACCAATTTTCAGGACACTTCTACACCACGAAAATGTGTACTGCTTGTTTTTATTTATTTATTTATTTATTTATTTATTTATTTTTACCATCCTTTTCCAAATGGACCTATGGATGTTTGCAGGTAATGATGCAATGGAAAAGGGGAAATAATCAAACATTTTGGAGATTACTGGAGACTGGAAATGAAATGACACACTCTTTCCTGAATACCCAGAATGTTACTGTAGTATACCAGAGTTGAGAAATTATGGTGATTATGGAATTTTTGCTCAACTCTATCTCACAGTGGACCAATGTATCCATGAACCCATTCTACGTTATTTTTCCTGTTCTAGAATGTAAAATTGGATTAGACATACTTGGCAACTGGCAGAATCCATACATTGGTTCCCTGACCTGCATATTGAGAGTTATAGTAGAAAACTTTAAGTGTAAGCCAATATAATTGCCTCTACCCCAACATATAATAAACTGAAAGCAATAAAGCATTTCTGGAGGTATTGCAAAGATTAGTGCCACCATCACAGACATGAAAGATGCAGGCGTGGCGATTTCCATAGAGCCTTATTCGAGTCATGTATTTGGCATATGCAGAAAACAAATGGATCTTGGAGAAGGGGACAGTGGATTATTGTAAATGTTCAAATTGCAGTTGCTGTTGCAGATGTGTTTTCATTACTTGAGCAAATTAACACCTCTCCTGTAACCTTGTATGCTGCTATTGATCTGGCAAATGCTGTGTGGAAATCAGTAATTCAAAATTTAAGCTGTTGAAACTTTAAAATATTTTCAGCCTTGGGGAAATGTGATTAGGGGAGACTCATATCAGGCAGTTGTAACCTAGACAGCTATCTATAACCTATGTTTCTCTTTATAGATTAGATTCTTCTTTACCTACATTGTTTTATAAAATGTTGTAAATGACTAAAGATCACAAAGGAAGACTATGTCTCTCTTCACTGTCGATCTTCATTATGGATTAATTTCCCTCTTACCTTTCACACAAAAAACAATTCATGACTATTGCAATATATTAAGATGAAATGTTAAATATACTCTTTTAAATTGAAATGGAAATAAAAACAAGCTGTATGAGAAAGAAAGCAAACTATAACTAATTAAATCATTGTAACTCATAAACCAGCCTTGAATAAAATGTTATAATCCTACTAAACTTGATTTCCTGCCGATATAAGCAAGACTATAACTTTAAATGTCTGAGAATTGATTCCATTTCTTTGGAGTCTCTTCTCTGGATGGCTATTCCTAGATTTTCCTTTGAATAAACTATTCAAAACTGGATTCTGACCCTTTGGATTCTTTCAGGTTGACAGCTGTTTGTTCTGTACCTGTTAATGAAGACCACCAAAGCAGTTTACTTTCAGCTGGCAAGGAGAGCAAAATACCTTCACTGTCATTTCAGAAGTATCTTAGCTTCTTAGATAAGCTATGTTATAATTTAGTCAGCGGGGACCTTGATCCCCTTTCCCTTCCATGAGACATCACACTGGTTCATTAAATCGATGATATGCTGATTGTTAGTGATCAGGAAGTAGAAAACTACACATTTGAACAGACATTTGTGTGTCAAAAGGTGGGAAATAAATCCCAGAAAGATTCAGTGGCCTCTCATCCCAGAGAAATTTCAAAGGTTACAGTGGCATGAGCATGTGAAGTTATCCTGTTCAAGGCAAAGAACGAGTTTGTTGTATCTGGTCCCTGCTGCCACACACAAAATGAAGCTTAATTCTTACTGAGCCTCTTAGAAATGTGAAGGCAATGTTAGCAGTGATGAATTCATACAGGTCTGCCCCAGCTTGATTTTTGCCTCATTGAAAGAAAGACTTCAGCCAAGGAGCGTAAGGCAGGGTAAGACACTGAGGCCAGTTGTAGAGCAGGAATGAAATTTAGGACAACTTTTAGAGCAAGATGTAACTAAAGGACACTTGGAAGAGGGAGAAGAGGGTAACTTGAGCCTCCTTTCAGGTTTCCACATGTTGTTTGCCTCACTGTAATTGTCTGTCCCAGATGGTAGAGGGACTGTCCATTTACCTTTCATGGTTTTGAAGGCCTGCCCTCTGCATAACTCCTTTTCTTCCTGAGAGAGTTTCAGTTTAGTTGAAACAAAGCAAACACCTTGTCTCCATTCCTCAGGATGTCTTCAGACAGGTTAAAAGAGACAAACACAATTCTGGACGTAGAAGGTCTGCTTTGTTCCCTCTGGAGCCAGGGACCAGGGTCTCACTGAGAACATGAGCTGCCACCTTCAAGACCGCTGGTAGGCAGGGAAGTGAGGTAGCACAAGAACAGGTAACAATACTACCAAGTTCTGCACATTTTTAAGGTGGTTTTTCTGTGGTTAACATTTAGTTGGTTCCTGTCAACCTCTGACTGTTTTCCAGAGTGCCAATGAGTTGATTCTGATACTTTCTGCTTGTATTTTCTTTTATTAGTTGTTTTTTGTAGAGAGATGGGCCTTAGGAGCTACTTACTCTGAGTTTTCTGCTAATACTATTCCTTTATATACTAACTGTTGAAATCAGGTAATGTAAGTTCTCTAACTTTTTAAAAAAGACTTTGTACTTTTCTGTGTCTTATTTTTTCATATATATTTTACAACTGGTTTGTCATTTTGTGAAAAAATTCTATTCAGACTTCAATAGAGAATGCATTAAATCGCCGGGCGCGGTGGCTCACGCCTGTAATCCCAGCACTTTGGGAGGCCGAGGCGGGCGGATCACAAGGTCAGGAGATCGAGACCACAGTGAAACCCCGTCTCTATTAAAAATACAAAAAATTAGCCGGGCACGGTGGCGGGTGCCTGTAGTCCCAGCTACTCAGGAGGCTGAGGCAGGAGAATGGCGTGAACCCGAGAAGCGGAGCTTGCAGCGAGCTGAGATCGTGCCACTGCACTCCAGCCTGGGCGACAGAGTGAGACTCCGTCTCAAAAAAAAAAAAAAAAAAAAAAAAGAGAATGCATTAAATCAACAGATCAGGAATCGCCATCTTAAAAATAATGCTCTTTCAAATGCATGAACATAATGTTCTCCATTAATTAAATCTGTTCAAATTTCCCCCAGGAAAGTTTTGTAGCTTTCTGTATATACTTTTGCATTTTTTTTTTCGTTAAATGTATTTCTAAGCAGGTTTTTTTTTTTTTAGTGCTATACGTATATGCTTGCTTTGTTAATTTCATGTTTTGATTATTTCTAGTATGTAGAAATACATTTGATTTTTATATATTGATCTTTACGCAGAGTCATTGATGAGCTTATTAGTTTTCATAAATTGTTTCATGAAATCCTTAAGATATTCTAGATACAGGTTCATGTTACCTGTGAATAAAACATTTTTAAACCAGATGTCCTTTACCTCTTTATCTTGCTGGTTTGCTCAATTGCACTGGCTAGAATTTCATGTACTACGTTGAGTAACAGAGAGATTCTTGCCATATTCCTGATTGTAAGGAAACATCATGTAGATTTTCACTATTGAATATGATACTGGTTGTAGCTCTTTATAGATGTTTTTCAGTTGAAGGAGTTCCCTTCTGTTCTTTGTTGAGAGTTTGTTGAGCTATTTTCCCTGCAAAAAGGCATATCTTTCTTGAGCCATTTTCTTATTCATACACTGCAGATGACATATTTTCATGCATCTGATCACCTGAAAAACAAACAACAAATATGTTTTTACTATAACACCAGACAAAAATAGTTAATATAGTTGCATTTAGAGAGCATCAATATTAAAAACCTACTTTTAAATCAACAAAATGTACAATATAAGTGCTATTTAATACCATGAAATATCACTGATTATTCATTAATTCTAAACCTGGTAATTAATCACCTGAATTACTGGATTTTATTCGATAAGTATGAATACTAATAAAACATCCATTGTGAGCAAACATATTTCATCTTCCCTTTTAAATTTTCTTGCATTTAGATCCAATAAATACTATTAATCAATACTTTCTACATTAATACATAAACCTTGCCCTCAACAGTGTCAAATCTGCACATGAAAATCACTACACAGAAACATGGCGTAATGTCTGATGAGATTACCTCTGAATGTGTAGTCATACATTAAATATCAAATGATTAAGAGGAAATACGCTAAAAAGAGTTGTTAAATATCAGTTGTTGGATCATGGTAAATTTTTAGCATCTTTTTACATATATGTTCTCAATTCAATTATATTCGACATTTTAACATGTTAGAAAGGTAAAAGCAATTAATCTTTATTTCAACAAAGAATGCAACCACAACTCTTTCCCCAGGGATGCCCATCCCCCTGCGAGTAAGGGAGTTCTCAGGCTTTTACCCATTTCTGAGGCTATCTCTCTCCGTTTAATCTACCTAAATTGTTTAGAAATACCCTGTGTTTGGAGAAGATATAAAAGGGATAGATATGAAGCATATCATAATTAGTATAAAACATTATAGTGGAATATAGTAGAATTATTCAAGTTATCTAAACAAAGGAAACTAAAATGTCAAACATTTAGCTTTACCTTATCTGCCATTTGTATTGCAATGTTAGCAGTGTTCTCCATAAATCTTGAGCATCTTCTGCTATCTAAATACAACCATATTGTTTAATTGGTTTATAAGGCACACCAAAGGAACATTTTTGTGTTCCATACTTGAGTTAATGCTGGGCAGGGAAACATGGCATGGCAGCAGCAGGTAAAAGAGAACATTTAGCAGCAATAGGATTTGAAACCAGAAAGAAACATGAAATCATAAGCTATGGGTATTTGTTATCATATTGGGAAATACACTGACCTTCCATTATTATGGCTAATACATTTATGTATTATGACCTTCCATAAGACTAAGGAGTTATGTAATTCATTCCATAATTTTAATGATTTAGGCAGCTATCTGGGTTAAATTTGCTTTGTTAACTATAAAACTCTTTGAACTTTGGTGTACAAGTTCACACCAGCCCCGCTTCCCTCCATCAATTCACGATGTGTTGTGACTTATTCCTACTATTCCAGAATAGTAGGTTTGGAATATTTTAAGTCTTTCCTTAAATTATTCACAATCTGTTCATCTTCTTTGAGTGCAAAAGTTGCCATTTACCTTTTAGTTGCTCAGAAGCCTATTTTCTGGTATGATATTCCAAGATTTACTATTAGGCTGCACTATTGCACATTAGAGTTCAGAAAAATATGTCTCTAAAGCTCAATTTATCTATTCAATCTGATGTAGTTACTTGGAAAGTACAGAATAATTACTTTTCTAAAGTGTATCTGGCCTGATCTAAAGAGATTTCACTTATTCAGGGATCAACTCCACGCAAAGACTGTAAATTTCGCACAATAAGAATAACACTAACAGATTGCAGGAATTCTAATGAGTGAGTTTCCATCTCTACTAGGACCCATACAGATATGCAGCCATGGTAAAGGAGAAGAACTGAAAAGCATGCAAACTATTTACAAGATAATTACCCAAGTGGAAATTACATTAAAATACATATTTTGCTAAATTTCTAAAATTCACATATTTTTAGCTTAAAAATAGTAATATATATGAAATATTGCCTACATATAAAATTATTATACAGGCATTTTCACCATAGAGAGGAGATGCTGAAGAGAGTATTTGACTCAAAAATTTAGCAAGTTTCAAAAGATGTTACAATAAACTGAAGTTGGCAGTTATCATGCATAATTTTCATATGTGGTTGCATTGAATTTCTAATTCTGGGAATCAACTCAAATTCTGAGAACATGTAATATGCTTTCTATTGAAACCAGCATTTGAGTAATAATACATAATATGACAATATTATGCGAGTAACATTTGTATGTGAGATGTTATCATGGTTAAAAATGTATTAGCCATAACAATACCTTAGGAAAACTTGAACTTCTTTCTTTTAAGAGGCATAGAAAAGAAATAAGAGCTCTTTCAACAGTTTGTTTACTCTTTTTCAAAGCTTTCACAAAATAATGCAAATATAACTTTTTAAAGAGCAACAAAATAGTATTTAATATCAGTAAGAAAGAGTAAGTGAACGTTAAATTTTACTGCTAGATTTTTTTTCTAAATTGAACAGTTTACCAATTTATAACAATCTTAGTTATCATTTATAATTAATTATGATTACATATTGCTCCATTTATTCAACATTAAAAATTTAGTAATAGGGGCATGTGTTTCTCAACAATGGCGATATTGTCTGAGAAATGTGTCATTAGGTGATTTCATCGTTGTACAAATATCAGAGTGTATTTACACACTCTACATCCGAGTGTACTTTCAAGCCTAGATGGAATAGCCTACCACACACTTAAGCTGTATAGTATGGCCTGTTGCTCTTAGGCTACAAGCCTGTACATCATGTTATTGCACTGAATAAGGCAAACAGTTGTAATACAATGTAATACAAGTATTTGTATCTCTAAACTTACGTTAACATAGAAAATAAAAAGATACTATAGTATAACCTTATGGTTCCACCATTGTATATGTGGTCCTTCATTGACTGAAACATTGTTAGGCAGCACATGACCATATACTGGACACATTCAATGTCAAATGTGTATGACTGTCAAGGTGAGGGATCAGCGTCTTAGGCTACACATAGAAAGATGTGGATTATTCTGAGACTCTACATCCTCCAAATGCCAGCTCTGCAATTTTTATATTACTAGTAATAGTGAGTGATCTGGCTTCTTTTCCAGAGATTGAGTTTCATCTCTTCAAGGCAATCTTATTCTGTCATTTCATCCAGTCCATGCCCCTCTCATAAATCAGAGATAAAATATATTCCAAATTCTGCTACAAACTCCAGTGTTGTCACAATCATAAAATGCCAATTTGGTGTTCCAACTAGATTAATAAAAGTGATTTCCTGAAAGTGATAAACTTTGCAAACTGACAAACAACATTCTAGTTTATACAGCATCTTGCTTCATCTCTAGTAGCCATTTCATTTTTGGTGGGGCAGGGAATGGGTAAACCTGCATGCTTTCTTCCTTAAAATGGAAAGAAAAATAAGAAAATGTTTACAAGCCTGGTTTTGAACAACTTTAGTTTAAATGATAAAAGAATACACCCACACACACACACACACACACATTAGTTTCCAAAGATAGTGTGAAACCTATCTACTACTCTCTATGTGGCATGCACTACCTACAGTCAAGAGTGGAGATGCTCTTTGAATCTGAGCTGAGCCTGTGACTGCTTTGATCAGTGGAATGTGGACAGAGTGCAGTCTTGGGCTACTGAGCACTGTCGTTAAGATTTGGCAATCTACTCTCCCTGTCATGGAAAACTAGGATTCCAAGTAAGAGTGCAAGTTATTCTGCTAGAGAGAGAAACCACTTGTTAAGGTCTTGAAAGTTGAGACACAACATACAGAGAGGCCACATGGAGAAGTACACAGGCACCAGATATCCAGACCCAGCTGGTAGGCCCAACAGTCATGTGACTTGACTCACTTAAGAGACTTCAAGCTAAATCTATTAAGCAACCTAACCACTCTGCTTCTGCCAGCTTACAGAATAAAATGCCTATTGTGTAAATCACCAAATTTGGAAGTTATCTTTTATTCAAAAATATTGAAGTGAAATAGATTTTTTAATGTTAAGTGGAATGTTGCTTTTGAAAAAAGCTTCACATACATATTATACACTTTGGGACATCATGGGAGATGGAAGCTGGAAATGCCTTGAGAAGATTGTTAGGCATGAAGGGAACTTTGGAAGTTATTATTTGAGCTGGAAAGAAAGAGATACAAGTTCTATAAAAGCAATATAATTAATAAAATAATCAATAAAAGGATTATGAAAAATTGAAAAGGTTACCCCAACTTGTTGATCTGTCTAAAGATAGTACCAGAAAAAGTTTTGAGAGTATGAACTTTTAAAAATATAAATATCAAATTTGTATATCGGTTGATGATAAAGTACAAGAGTAGCCAGAAGGGCTAAAAAGTAAGTGCTCAATTTTTCAAGATAAATTAGAGAAAATACAAAAATGCAATACTTTTCTGTCTTCAAAAATAAAACTTTGTCTTATTCTCAGTCTCTGTGGAACACAAAAAAAGCTTTCAAAGTAGGAAATAGCCTCAGAGCAAAGGTCAAATCTTGTCCATTGCCAGTATAAACTGATCTCTGTGTAAATTTCAGATCAGGGATCAGCTGTATATGCCTTTGTTAAGGCTCAAAAAACTTCAATTTGTCACCTTTAGAAATTTTCAGCTAGACAAAAAGACCACTAGGTCAAACAATAGAATTTCTGAAAATTTTAAGAAAAATTTTACCTCAGTAGCCTTGGATGGGAGGTCTAAGGTACAGAAGCTCTTACTTCTGAAGGGAATGTGAGTGCTATTTTTTGTTTTTATGTGTTTTCTTGTCTAATGAGTTTTATTATAATATGATAAATTTTAAAACCTACAAAGCTTATTGAAGGAATTATAGCATATTGAACTGAAACAAAAGGAGACAGTTTATAATGAAAAGAGATCACACGGGACCTCAAAATTTTAAAAGCATGAGCCATTTCTTATAGAAAACTGAGGTTAAGTCAGAGGGCAAATGAAAATTCCTGAGGATGGAGCCAAGATCTATGGGGAGCCACTTCATTGAAACTAGAAGGTCTAATCAAGGAACCACATGTAGGTACCCAGTTGGATATTTTAAAAACTGTTGTTTTATCAGGTCCTTTATGTTCTTCTCTAAACTGGAACATATCTCAAAATAATAAGAGCTATTTATGACAAACCCACAGCCAATATCATACCGAATGGACAAAAACTGGAGGCATTCCCTTTGAAAACTGGCACGGGACAAGGTGGTCCTCTCTCACCACTCCTACTCAACATAGTATTGGAATTTCTGGCCAGGGCAATCAGGCAAGAGAAAGAAATAAAGGGTATTCAAATAGGAAGAGAAGTCAAATTGTTTCTGTTTGCAGATGACATGATTGTCTCAGCCCCAAATCTCCTTAAGCTGATAAGCAAATTCAGCAGTCTCAGGATACAAAATCAATGGGCAAAACATCACAAGCATTCCTATACACCAATAACAGACAATCAGAGAGCCAAATCATGGGTAAATTCCCATTCACAATTGCTACAAAGAGAATAAAATACCTAGGAATCCAACTTACAAGGCATGTGAGGGACCTCTTCAAGGAGAACTCCAAACCTCTGCTCAAGGAGATAAGAGAGGACACAAACAAATGGAAAAATATTTCATTCTCATTAACAGGAAGAATCACTATCATGAAAATGGCCATACTGCCCAAAGTAATTTATAGATTAAATGCTATTCCCATCAAGTCACCATTGACTTTCTTCACAGAATTAGAAAAAACTATGTTAAAATTAAATTTCATATGAAATCAAAAAAGAGCCCATATAGCCAAGACAATTCTAAGCCAAAAGAACAAAGCTGGAGGCATAACACTACCAGACGTCAAACTATTACAAGTCTACAGTAACCAAAACAGGATGGTACTGGCACCAAAACAGATATATAGACCAATGGAACAGAACAGAGGCCTCAGAAATAATGCCACACATCTACAACTATTTAATCTTTGACAAACCTGACAAAAAAATAAACACTTAATAAATGGTATTGGGAAAACTGGCTAGCCATATGTAGAAAACCAAAACTGGACCCCTTCCTTACATCTTACACAAAAATTAACTCAAGATGGGCTAAAGACTTAAATGTAAAATCTAAAACCATAAAAATCCTAGAAGAAAACCTAGGCAATAGCATTCAGGACATAGGCATGGGCAGACTTCATGACTAAAACACCAAAAGCAATGGTAACAAAAGCCAAAATTGACAGATGGAGTCTAGTGAAACTAAAGAGCTTCTGCACAGCAAAAGAAACTACCATCAGAGTGAACAGGCAACCTACAGGATGGAAGAAAAATTTTGGAATCTATCCATCTGACAAAGGGCTAATATCCAGAATCTACAAGGAACTTAAACAAATTTAAAAGAAAAAAACAAACCACACCATCAAAAAGTGTGCAAAGGTTAGGAACAGACACTTTTCAAAAGAGGACAGTTACGCAGCCAACAAACATATCAGAAAAAGCTTATCATCACTTGTCATTAGAGAAATGTAAATCAAAACTATAATGAGATACCATTTCACACCAGTTAGAATGGCAATCATTAAAAAGTCAGGAAACAACAGATGCTGGAGAGGATATGGAGAAATAGAAACACTTTTATACTGTTGGTGGGAGTGTAAATTAGTTCAACCATTGTAGAAGACAGTGTGGCAATTCCTCAATGATCTAGAAACAGAAATATCATTTGACTCAGCAATCCCATTACTGGGTATATACCCAAAGGATTACAAATTATTGTACTATAAAGACACATGCAAACGTATGTTTATTGCAGCACAATTCACAATAGAAAAACTTGGAACCAACTCAAATGCCCATCAGTGATAGACTCGGTAAAGAAAATGTAGCACATATACAACATGGAATACCATGCAGCCACAAAAATGATGAGTTCATGTCCTTTGCACAGGCATGGATGAAGCTGGAAACCATCATTCTAAGCAAACTAACACAGGAGCAGAAAACCAAACACCGCATGTTCTCACTCATAAGTGGGAGTCAAACAATGAGAACACATGGACACAGAAAGGGGAACATCACATACAAATGGGGGCCTGTTGGGGGACGGGGGACTAGGGGAGGGATAGCATTAGGAGAAATACCTAATGAAGATGATGGATTGATGGGTGCAGCAAACCACCATGGCACGTGTATACCTATGTAACAAACCTGCACATTCTGCACATGTATCCTAGAACTTAAAGTATAATTTTAAAATGTGTGAAAAAAATGTTATGAGCTGCTTATTACTCTCTTCCTACCACTTTAACTCTATTTGAATGTGAGCCAACTACATATTCTTTGTCCTTGTTCACTATTATATATTTAGTGAATGGGGTACTGAAAATTTGTCTGTTTTTAAAGGTTCTCAGATCAAAAGGGACAATATCTAAGTAGATGAACTAGAGATTCCACACCAAAGAAACTTTATTCATAAAAGATAAGGCAATTCTAGAATTCAATCTGATAATGTAAAAGAATGATACTTTGGCAGGACAGTGTCTAAAAATGGAATGGCTATAATTGACACAAGGAAAGAAATAAACTATTGTGGCCAGAGAGTTGGATGTCCCCCAAACTTCTGCCCTTCCTAGTTTGTAAATAATTACTTTTCTCCATCAAAATATGGAACTTAAATCCCTCCAGCAGAGTCGTGATACATTTGACAAATAAATGGACTGCAGAGGAAGTACCATTCTAAATTTCTAGTCCACGTATAAATAAAGCATTAAGGCAACTTCCTCTTTTTTACTCTTGGAGTCCTTCAGGAAACTACCAAACAGAGAAAAAAGCCACATGAAAAGTATAAGGTTACAAACAACCACCTCTAGCCATGGGCCCAACTACCACCTGAGTCCAATCGCATAAGAGATCAGATAAAAGATCAGAAAACAGCCAGGTAAACCCTATAATGAACTGGTGGTTTGTTTAAGCCAGATGTTAGCAACCATTTTTAAGAAAAAGTTACAAACTAAATATTTTAGAAGTTGTGATTCATATATGGCATCTGTTTTTACAACCTTTTAAAAATGTGGAAAACATCAATAGTTAGCAGGTCATACAAAACAGGTCACAGGCAATGGGAAATTCTTTGTTGATGCTTGTTTTCAGCCACTAACTTTTATGCTGATTAAGTAGGAACACGTGACCAAAACAATTTATAAACATATTTTAATCATAAAACTGAAATTTAACAGCATATTGAAAACTTTATAGACTATTCGATACTATGGTATAATTTTATTACAGTTTCAAAACAAAATCTGGAAGGTTAAATTTTCTAACCTGATTTCTCAGACAATAAAACAAAATATGAAAGTATGTTAAAAACTAAATAACCACTAATTCACTCATTATGGAAATAAATAACAGCATTGCAAGTTTTATTATACTTTAAGCGTCTTCTAGTTGATCAATTAGATTGCTAGCCTATAAATTCCAAATTGCAATAAAATTACCACCAGTAAATTATAGAGTAATGAAGAGTTTAAACAAATGCATCTGTTCCATTTTGCCTTGCTGAAATCCTGTCTGTTACCTCACAAGAAGATGCTTCAATCTCATACATACCAATGTTTGTATATCAAACTCTGCAACTTCTTTGTCTATAATGATACAATTACTTAATACTAATAAACACTGATAATAGTAATTAATTAAACTGATTATTAAGTACATATTGTGATTATAGTAGTTGCTTTTGGCTTTATGGGGAAAATGAAAACACAGCACATATGTTGATAGAGAAAGTAATCTTCTTTAAGAGATAAGATGCACATAAAGAAGAAGTAAAATAGGAAATAACTTTTATCTGTATTCACATGGTTAATTTCATAGAGCATCTACTCAGAATATTTTCCAATTGACAAAAAATAAGGTAAAATATTAATTAGATGTCAAGTGAATGTTATGACTAATAATTTAGAAGAAGTATATTTATTGTTAAACTTTTAAAAAATATATTTATTGGCCAGGCGCGGTGGCTCACACCTGTAATCCTAGCACTTTGGGAGGCTGAGGTGGGCGGATCAGGAGGTCAGGAGTTCCAGACCAGCCTGGCCAACATGGTGAAACCCCATCCAAAAAATTAGCCGGGTGTGACCTGTAATCCCAGCTACTCGGGAGGCTGAGTCAGGAGAATCTCTTGAACCTGGGAAGTGGAGGTTGCAGTGAGCCGAGATCGTCCCATTGCACTCCAGTCTGGATGACAGAGTGAGACTCTGTCTCAAAAAAAAAAAAAAAAAAAAAAGATTTATTGATCTTTTGTATATATCTTTGGTGTAGAAATGAAAATTCAGAAGAAGTGAAATCAGTAACCTGTTATATCGTTAGGTTTTCAATTTTTTGGTTTCATAGAAAAACTAAATATATGAAGATATAGATAGACAAATGTAGATATATAATATAAATATTTTTCAATTAAAATACACTTTTGGATGTTTGGTTCTAAGAGGGAATATATAAGACATTTTAAAATCTCTATTGTGACTGACTTTCAAAATTACAATTATTAGCTCTATTTTATCTTTCTACAGATCATGTTATCTCAGCAGACAAGTAAATAAGACTCAATTCACAAGTCTTTACATGGAATCTGGCCGGGTGAGGTGACTCACGCCTGTAATCCCAGCACTTTGGGAGGCCGAGGCGGGTGGATCACAAAGTCAGGAGATGGAGACCATCCTGGCTAACACGGTGAAACCCCATCTCTACTAAAAATACAAAGAAACATTAGCCGGGCGTGGTGGCCGGCGCCTGTAGTCCCAGCTACTCGGGAGGCTGAGGCAGGAGAATGGCGTGAACCCGGGAGGCGGAGCTTGCAGTGAGCTGAGATCGCGCCACTGCACTCCAGCCTGGGCGACAGAGCCAGACTCCGTCTCAAAAAATAAATAAATAAATAGAGTATATGGAATCTTTGCTTGAATATCTGTTCTTTTAGATACTTAGCGACAAGGCCATTTCATTCACTTCTTATAAATAATCAATCATATAATATGCCATGTTTATTCAATATTGCTGCTTATTTGTTTACATCGTTTTGTCCCTATACTATCAGTTTCACATTGGCTCTTTCCTGATTGTCATGCAAAATTTAGATGATCCTTTCCCTGTATTCCCTACATTCTCTCGCGCATAGAAGAGATTGTATTCATATATCGACTTTAAGTGTTCTAAGCAGAATCACTATACAAACCTAGAAGTTTTCTGAAAATGTGCAAAACGCTTTCAATCATTTACTCTCCAGACACTGTAACATTTATGCTCAGTGTTGTCTTTACATGAGCAGACTGAGAAAATGCGCTTTCCTATTTGTCACAGGAAAAAAGAAGGGCAAAGAATTGGGCATTTATAACTCTGACAAAGAGAAAATGCACACTGACATACTATTTTTTGGCCTGTATTTAAAAGGCTTACAAACCATAAAGTTCCGCTGCACTCCACTTTTCTGGCAAATTTGTGTCTTGTTGGAAGTAGCAATCTTGGCGAGTTTTTGTTTAAGCATTCTAACTGGTGAAATTGGAAGGTTAAAACCAAGACATCTAATAAGTCGCCTCGGTTTTTAAAACAAAAATAAGGTTCACTGATTCTACTAACTTTTATAAGGAACTCTTAACAACTCAACAGCAAAAAATCAAATACACTAATTTAAAAGTTGGCTAAGGACTTGAGTAGACATTTCTCTAAAGAAACGTACAAATGGACAATAGGTATGTGAAAAAATGTTCAATGTCATTATATTCTGGGAATGCAAATCAAAATCACAATGAAATCTCCCTTTACGCCTGTCAGGATGGCTATTATCGAGAAAATAAAAGACAGGAAGTATTGGCGGCCGGGTGCGGTGGCTCACGCCTGTAATCCCAGAACTTTGGGAGGCCTAGGCGGGTGGATCACGAGGTCAGGAAATCGTGACGATCCTGGCTAACACGGTGAAACCCCGTCTCTACTAAAAATACAAAAAAAAAAAAAAAATTAGCCGGGCGTGGTTGCTGGCGCATGTAGTTCCAGCTGCTCGGGAGGCTGAGGCAGGAGAATCGCGTGAACCTGGGAGGCAGAGCTTGCAGTGAACTGAGATTGCGCCACTGCACTGCAGCCTGGGCGATAGAGAGAGACTTGTCTCAAAAAAAAAAAAAAAAATGAAGTATTGGCAAGGATGTGGAGAAAAGGTAACGCTTATACACTATTGGCAAGAATGTTAAGTTGTTACAGCTATTATGGAAAACAGGATGAAGGTTCTGCAAAAAAATTAAAATATATATAATTATCATATGATCCAGCAATCTCACTTCTGGGCATATTTCTGAAGGAAATAACATCAGTATCTTGAAGAGATATCTGTACCTCTATATTTATTGTAGCACTATGCACAACAGCCAAGATGTGGAAACAACCTAAATGTCTATTCACAGATAAACAGGTAAAGAAAATACGGTACATTCATCCACAGGTAATTGAATGAAGAAAATATACATGCAATGGAATACAATTGGAATATACATAGAATGGAATCCTATTTGGCCTTAAAAAAGAAGAATATTCTGTAGTATGCAACAGCTTGGATAAATCTTAAGAACATTATGCTAATAGAAATCAGCCAGTTATAGAAAGATAAATGCTGCATGATTTCACTTATATAAATTACTTAATTCTTTTAAACTAATAAAAACCGTGGAATCAAAGAGTGGAATGGTGGATGTCCAGGGCTAAGAAAAGAGGAAAATGGAGATACTAATCAACAGGTATGAAGTTTCACTTATGAATAGGTTCTAGATGTCTGTTCTACCACATTGTACCTAGTGTCAATAGTAATTTATTGTACACTTACACATTTTTAAAATACAATAAATATATATATTTAGCATGACATATTTATAACTTACAAATCTAAAAGACCAAAAAGATCATCATTAACAAACTACTTAAAGAACATCATCAGAAAACATAAAAGACACATGGATTATAAACTATGAATATATAGTCAATGAAAGACAAATGCAGAAATAAATAACATTTAATATAGCAAGATTTTCACCCATCAAATTGACATTTTAAAATATAATATTCAGTGCCTTTGAAGGTTAATGTTCAAGATAGATTCAGAGCTGGTTAGAGTTGCATCAGTTAATAAGATATTTATGAAAATATTTAAAGAGCCAATATCCATAGTTATTAATCACTGAGTATCTTATGAAAGATTTAAAATTATTAACCAAATTATATGCCAAAACATTTATATATACATATGTCAAACTTTGAGGAACAACTTATATTTCAAACTATAGTGAAATGATTAATATGTTATACCACATCTGCCACCAAAAAAAGATAGCAAACCCCTGCTAGAACATGCAACTACATCCTCATGTTGCCCATTTGTGAATTAAAGCCTCATGCTTTAATTCAACCCCTAATGGGTTTGTTTCAAACTGGAAGCACTTAGGTAACATATATGCATATTAGCAGCAAAAGAATCTGAAAATGTTAATTCTTAAATTTTCACCTTAGAAAAGCCTGTCTCATAATGTGGAAAAATTCTAAATCATAGACAGGATGCCTACCATGGTGGACACAAATAATGGGTGCTTGCTGTAAAATGCCCGTTTTCTGTCTTATTTAAATAAGTTTGCGTATTTTTCAATAGACATGAAAAATATAATTCTTCCTTTCCCTGATGCTCAGGATTCTTCTTTCCCTTTAACATTAACCTCAAGCAAATAGGTTTTATTGGCTTGCTATGCAAGTTAATCTAAGATTGTTGAAAATTCCCTTTTCTATTCAACTGGATTTACTATTTTCATTGCAAAAAGTTTGCAATCAAATGTGTATTTAGAAAAAACTAAGTAATTACAAATGTATACAATGGATATATACATATGTGTGTATATGATATGTGTTATACTATTATTTATCATATATTTGTTGAGTTTTCCATCTGTAAAGTGGTAGCAATAATTGTTGAATAATAATGTTGTGAAGATTCAGGCACTTAAATATTTAATAACTAGCAGAGAGTAGGTACCATATAAATGTCAGTTAAATGACTTTCACGAAAATACATGATTGTTTGTGATGTTTTCTCTCAGGTGCAGGATTTTCAGTCAAATAGTTTATACAGATAATTAAACAATGTTTTAATAGCTTTTATGTCCACTATGTGTTTGGTCCAATTACCTATCCATGTGCACATATTTTTCAGCAATGTTATTTTATTTTGCAGATGGAAATTATTTTTTCTCTCTTTTACCAGCTATTCCTAAGTACCCGCCTCCCTTGCTCTTCAGAAATTTAATATCATTCTTATTGTAGAAAAATTTGTGTTCGTAGTTTTAGGTTGTTGCAAAGAAAATAGGCATAGAAACTTATTTCAAGCAATATAACATATTTGAACAAGAGTATAAATTAGATCCTAATATATACAGGTTAAGATCATAGCAAGAGGAAACATTTCAATTATTTTGCCAGGGGATATTAGGGAAATTTCACTAAAAGGAAAAGAAAAAAAAAAAGTAAGGTTATACTCTTGTTCTTACAAGGGGTTAGTACAACTGTTCCCCGACCCCCAGATTGAGGACTGATTATTAAAGACTTACGAGGATAAAGTTTAGGGAGTCATCTTTTCTCCATTTTTGCATGTTCAAATACTCATTATTTCAGATGTGATAGTCTGCTATCCAGTTTGACATACTAAAATTCTGCCTTTAGATAATGTCCTGATATTATATGAATTACATGGTTTGGAGGAACATCTTTTCTCTGTCTTCATGGTCTTAGGATTAACTGATCCCAAAGATTATATGAAAACCTGCTTAGGTCTGTCTGTGGAAGAAAGTCTTTTTCATTTTTTATATATATATATATATATATAAATAAATATATTAGAGAAAGGGTCTTGTTGTGTTGCCCATGTTTGAGTGCAAGGCCAATTTACAGCACACTGAAGCCTTGAACTCTGACCTCAAGCAGTCTTCCCACCTCAGGCTCCTGTACCTGGCTGTGAAAATCTCCTTTAAAGTCATATGCTGTTCTGTTGAAATGCTTTGGTTGGAGAAGTCTTATGACCTTATTCAATTACAGAGTCTCTAATATTATTTCTCATTGATCTAATGACATAAATGAAATTTCAAACCCAATATTTAAAACTCATTATAGTTATAATTTACCCAACAACTCATAACTACCAATAACTCATAACTCTTTTATTCACTATCATAATTATCATCCACTTATGACACCTCAAGTTAACATAATTGATATCTGATCTTATAATCACAAATGCCATTAGTCACCTATAATAGCTACATTCATCACTAACATAATATTAACTTCCTGTGATGACAATATATAAAATGACCTGAATCAGATCCTATTTGATATTATCAATGGCCTGATAGACTGAGAAGATAGTTAATAGCTGCACTGTTAAATATTAAACATTCCCTTCAATAAAATTTACTATTTCAATAGTAGCTATTAGAGTATCACATTACAATATTGTTTAATTTTTTAATTTTTTTCTGATAAACTAATTCTTGTTATAGTTATGTTCTTAATATAATGGAATTAAGATTGTTTGCAAAATGTATTAGCCTGTTTAACATGTGAAAACATTAGTAAAACATATAACATTAGACCAAATTATTTTATTGGTTTCAGCATTTATGTTTGGATCTGTCAAGATCCAATCAGGAGACAGAAACCACAGACCAGAGATTTTCAATGGAATAGTTACTATAAAGTTAAACTAGCTCTTGAACTAAAAGGCTTTTGTAGTTATATACTGCTTTGTATACAACTACGTTTTCATTTAGTTGCTTAAGACGATCATGACATATCCTCTTTCTCCTTTTTTACTCTTCAGCTTTCTCCTAATATTAACAAAAGAAGAGTTTCACTAACAGATGAATAAACTTTAAAAAATGGCTTTTATGTAACAATCTGTAGGTGTATAATTAGGAATTCAATATTTTAAGAAATTTAATTTTTATACTTAGTGTGAAATTAGAACAAGAAATAATTTTGGATGTGTATAATATTTAAAGGTAAACCTGTTAGCCAAGAAATAGAAATAGGAAGAAAAGAGTTCAAATTGCGAACCCAAGCCTCCCATTTTATCCTATAATTCATGCAGAATCAATTCCTTCTAGAACAGGGTGTGGTTTTTCTAATAGTGTTCTGACTAAAGGGCTGTTGCCTAGCATGGCCATAATTATATGACGTCAGTATTCTATGCACTAGGCAGAAATGTTTATTGCATCCATCTTTTACAAAGGGCAGCAAGGATTCCCCAAAGTCATCAGTTCACATTTCAGTTGTTTTAAGCTATGTGAATTGTTTTGAAGTTAAAAAAAAATCAAAGACCACATGGTCATTATGACCTGAAACTATATAATTTTAAGCCAAATGTCCCACCTACTTGAGGCATGGCACAGTTATTCTGGCTTTCTTAAAAACAATAAATAAAAATGGAAATATAAAAATAAGAAGAACTATGGACGGAGGACAAGAACTACGATCATAGTGCCTCAGCCCTGATGAAGAGACTTTTGGGTTTTACTGTTCTATATGAAGTAAAGTACAATAAATGACATTTCTACAAATGCTGCCTCTGATCTGCTGAAAACATAAGGGAGAAAGAGGTAAAACCTACTTCCCATAAAAATGCTTTCACATTTATATAGGAAACCACAGACTAGACTCAGAAATAATTCTTCTCTTACTTGGTAGCAAGTATTAGAGATAATATATTCATTGATTTAGAAAACCGTACTAGTATTTTTAGTCTCTTTCTGTGATTTTGTGTGGCCATGAGGAGATTGTAAAGTAGGCTAAATTCTTGTTATATTCAGAAGTACCCACTGCCCTTATGCTGTTCCCTACCTCTATGTGAAATTTAATTACAACATTGTTTTCTGATTCTGATTCTCTGTCTCACCAACTGAAAACCTTAAAAACTGAGGCATGGAAATATTACCTAGAAGTTATAAAGTTTCATCTCAAAAAATATTAGTACGCTTTTATTGTGTTCAAGAAGCAAGGGAAATGTGTTTATATTTTTTGCAATAGTGGACAAATTTATACTTGCTATTCAAAATTTTAGATATCTGTATGTAAACATTTTAAAACTTTAAAAAGTTCTAAATGTTATAATTGTAATTATCATTATTTATGGTATAAAGAAAAGATAGAAAGTATAAGATATAAAAATGTAGGATGGAACAGGATTAAAGAGAATGTACTCTGAGCCAGAATGTTTGGCTTAAATCTTGGCTATGGCACTGCAAGCATTGGGATCTCAGGTATTTAACCTCTTGGCCTTTTTATTTCTTATCTAAATGA
The DNA here is from genome assembly GCF_003255815.1 of Theropithecus gelada. Classification (NCBI taxonomy): domain Eukaryota; kingdom Metazoa; phylum Chordata; class Mammalia; order Primates; family Cercopithecidae; genus Theropithecus; species Theropithecus gelada. The sequence continues at coordinate 113,318,073 of NC_037676.1, forward strand.
GAACAATAATAATACTCTCCTATAGATATTTTATTAGGCTTACTGGACTGGTGTATTTAAATTATATTGGATTATTTGTAGAAATTATGAGCAACGTAGATATTAAGTATTACCTATAAACCCACCTATTAACCTCCCTGAGAACAAGGATTTGGGTCAGTTTTGTTTATTTCTGAATTCCTGCCTCCCAGAAGAATACTTGGTACATAGTTGGCACATGTGCCTGTTTGCATGATTTGTATTCCAGTTCATACTTTGCTGTTCTGAAAACTGTATCTCCTAGGTTCTTCTACTCAATGGTTACCATGTGGTTTCAACTAAGGGAGGCACTGTTGGAAGACTAATCATCATGGTATTCTTAATTCTCTAGTGCCTTCGCAAATGGTTTTTTCCCTATATCTGCCCTACTCTGTGTGATACTTGTCCTCCCAGTTGCTGTTCTTTATGTTACTTCATCATCTCTTATTTGTCGTCTCAGCTCTTGTGTCAACTATACAATTCTCTGTATAAAATACTTCAGTATAAAATACCTAGAATGTTTCTTGTTTCCTTGTTGTCTTGTTTGTCTTGTTTGTGGACATTGATTGATGCATTACTCAGTAAATAATTGTTGCTTGAATAAATTAACAAAGTGGCAGTTACATAATGCCACATGTTTATACATTTTGGTTCTTGAAGTTTTGATGTATTACCCCAGTGAAAAAGAATTCATATTTTATTGTAGATGTATTTAATAAAAATGTGTCTTAGAAATCAGGTTTCCTTCCTAATATTGTAATTTTGAGAGTAATGAAGCAGAGAGTTATCAGCCTCTAATTCTGAAAATAGAAATAATAGAAAGAAGAATATTGATCCCTTATCTAGACCAGAGCTGTTATGGTACACACTCTTCTGCATGTTTGTATGATAATCTGGGACTTGTCTGGCTTATTTTATTTGTTGCCACATCATTAACCTTCAATTTTATATACTATCTTAAATGAGAATTATTCTAACAGTATGACATCTTGTTTCCTAAATTATTATGTTATGTCAATAAATGAATTAATTGCAGATTTTTTTCCACTGAAAGCAATAAGTGTATCTACACTGAAGCTAACGTTAATACTCAATCCTTAATTAACTCAGGCTATCACTATTTCCTGAGCTGCATCATTTAGAGAAAACAAGACTCAATGCATTTTCTGTAACTGAACTGTGGGATAGTGTTTGCTGTCAGCCAAACTCCTAATACTCATAAGGACTCCAGGATTGTCCCTAGACTGAGTCTATTTGAGAATATCAGTATGCACAAACAAATCATTAAATGTGTTTTGTCCAGAGCTAATTGAAACTATCTTGTATACGGCAATAGTAGTTCAAAAGGGAGAGGCAATTTGATACAGACAAAAGATAGTGAAACAGAAGTCAGAAGAACAGAGTATTATTGAAATATTGCCACATACTTTGCTGTGAGACTTAACTCATACGCCAGTTCAGAAGACTGGGTTGGATGATTTCTGAAGTTCCATTTGGTTCCAATGGCCAACCACACAAATGAACTTTTCTAGTATTTAGGCAGACTTAACATATCATTTTGTCACATAGTTAAGTTATACCTTTAAAACAAAATAATATATTTATTTTACCAACATAAATAAAAAGAAAAATGGTTTCTATTCATTTTTAAGATTTCATAAATATCAATAAAAAATACTTAGGCTTTGAAATGCTGGTAAACAACTAAGCATTTCTTCCAAGGTGGAGTTAGCCATTCTTCATCAAATTGTGTTTATTTATTATTTATACTTAAGTTGTGAACAACAATAATTATTTCTCCAAGCCCCCATCCACCTCCTAGAAATTAAACTCATCAGTGTATCTATGTTTGGATCCACTTGTAGAACTAAATATACAATCTTGACTGTTTTAAAATACTTGCATTGATTTATAAACATAGTTAATGAAATAAATTAGCCTATGGTTTAAGAAATTTTCTTTTAAAATGTAGAAAATTGATGTAGTTAATAATTGCCTTTGCATTAAATAGTATCTGAAATCTAAAGTTGTAGCACATTCTAGTTTATAAGCTTTTAGAAGGATATGATTTTCATCATTTTACTAAAGTACAAGCAACACACCTGACCTGTACTGCCGCCTAAATCCCCTATTGATCCTAAGGGAAAGCTTTACCTTACTCAATCTGTTTAAGAGAAGGTGGTATTGTTTGTTTTTTGTATAAAGTCAAGAAAATAAACTGGGTATCTTGAGCTAAGCTATGTCTGTGTCTCTTTTGAAAGACGGTTTTCCCTTGTCCTCCACAGAACAGACACTTCTCTACTATAAAGACATACTTTCCACTACATTGCCTCTGTGTGTCTAGGTGGATAAACCCTTTTCAATCTTGAGTTCTGTTAGCGGACCTGTTTTGATCTGCAAAACAACATGAATGATTAAGCTATTATTCGCAATAAGAGCAATATTGATACCATCATCAGGTATTTCTTTTTTCTTACCTTGCTTAAGGAGGGGATTGTATTTGGGTTGCTACAAAGTCCTCAACAATTGGACATTGATTAGAAATGGAAATAAGTAAAGCCAAGAATATAATTTCAGACCAAAATAACAAGCCAAAAGTCTTGTGATGATTCAGGGTACAGAGATCTAAGATTTTAATATATGAAGAAAGCATTTCAAACTTGTCCATTTGTACTGGCTAATGTGTGACTGGACAGGTTGTTTCAGCAGTTAGATGATTTTAAACTGCTCTGACCAAAGAAGAAACCACATGGCATTTTGACTCCTGTTTGTAGTGTGATTATCCACTGGTGAGTCACTGCGAATGCAGGACTGCATGACCAGGCATGGAAAATTTGTAGATAAATTCAGTAGACTGCTATAGGAGTGTCAAGGTAGCAAATATTAGCTGCATAAACTTCGCCAAAATACTAGACTGCACAGCCTTTTGCAGAGACATGCAACTTCAAAATGCAAGCTGCTAGATCTCTCTACACAGGTACACATATTTTTAAGTAGGCATGGCTGAAGCAAAGATTTTAGTTTTGCAATAATATAGCCCTTTTGTCCTTTTAAACTACTTAACTGATGAGTTCTGAGTGAATTACAGATCACTGTCAAAAAATTATTAGTGTGAGGTTAGGTAGATAAAATTAGATCTACTTCTCTAAATTCTTTTAGACACAAATAGATAAGGACATATTAAAGCATTAACCTTAAGTTCATATAACTTGTCTATGAGATCATGTGTAGGGGGAAAATGGTTAATTTCAAGCTGCCAACATTTAAATACATAAACATGTAAGCTTACCTATAAAAATGTGAAAATCTAAAGAGAAGAAAGGTAGTACCCTAAGGAGAAGGCAGTATTAGTATAGTATAGTAAACTAGTTCTACATACTGGTATTAGAACTAGTTACTGGTCCTCTGTAGGTCATAAGAGCTTAAAATGAAGATTTATAAATACCAGCTTCAGTTCAGATTTCTCCTAAATGCAGTTTGCAACTTAAAAACATGTGAACATTCACTGAAAGCCACTCCTAGGAGGCAGTCCTCGTGAACCCTAAAGTTTTAAGCACATTTTCAGCCCAGATATAGAAAACACATAAAGCTAAACAAAAAGTCTATCTAGGATATTATTCCTAGTTGAATTCAAACTCGTACATTGTTGGTATTAGACAATAGTCGTTAACTGGTTGATAAACATATGTAGTTGAAATCTAAAATCTGCATTGGCACTTACTCAAATATCACTAAATTTTTACTATCATCTTGGGCATCACTGATAAATTTAGCATTGTAAAATAGTTTTGCCTAGATTTTCATTCTCTTGCAGTGTTTTTAACCTTGGTGCTTGTAAGTTCCATAATATTTTTTCCCTGTAAAATAAAAATATGTGATACCTGAAGACTTGGCATTAAGCTAATTCAACCTTTGTGTCTCAGAAACTGCAGTAATTCCAGTGAAAGAAACCTCATTCTTGAGCTACTGACAGAGTTCTAACACCACCTACACTTGGAGAACCATTTGGCTAAAATAAAAAGTAATTTAATATTGCGGCAGGTTTTAATTCCTTTGGATTTTCAGCACACAAAGGCAGGATATTTTTAGTTCAAACTTGAATTCCTTTGAAATTTAACGAGTGGGAGGATTTAATCTTTGAACTTTGATATTTCCCTGGAAAGTTAATACCACTCAGGGGCTTATATTCAAATTTATAATATGTCTATAATGTTGTTTTTTTATTAAATGCCTTTATGAATTTTATTATTAGATTTCTTAATGAAATATTTAAACTCATAGAATACCTCCTGATAGGCTATGTTGTATAATCTGCCCAAACCTAATTTGGGATGGATAATTAAGTAGAAAATAGATTGTTAGCCTTGGAGCAAAGTAGGTTTGGCATAAAAGTTAATTAGAATATTATTCAGATCTATTTCAGAGCCTCAGACAACAAAATATTAACCATTTTCCAGTGGTCTCAAAGGAGAAGGGGTTGGTTTGAGAGTAGTTGTCTCAGGAAAACTTGTGTGAAAAACTTTTAATCACTTATAACAAAGGGGATGACCTAATTTTTGGTAGATCATGGTCCTAATAATTAAGCCCAATGGGTTATGAAGAAAACAGCTATAGAATAATCATAGAAACATTACTTAGTCTGTCTTCTTAATGGATCTTTCCAAGTAGTAAGCATTCTCATCTTTTTTTAGCAGCATTATTGAAGTGCAATTGACAGAAAAAGATCTGCACATAGTTAATCTGTACTACTTGATGAGTGTGGATGTATGCTGACACCACAATCAAGGAAATAGATAATGCCTCCCAAAATTTCCTTGTGTCTTTGTATATGTGTATGTGTGTGTGTGCATTCAGGTGTGTGTGCATGTTATTAATCAATTTATAAAATTACATGTATCATGTACAACATGATGTTTGAAAGTGTATATACATTGTGGAGTGACTAAAGCTAGCTAATTAACATATGCATGAGGTATACATGTTAAGTATATCTCTCTCACTATCTTCAATACATGTTAAGTATATCTCTCTCACTATCTTCACAAATTGTGAAGTGCACAATGCTGATGTTAGCTACAGACAATATTTGTATAGCAGATCTCTAGAAATCATTCATTAACCATAGCTAAAACTTTATACTTAATGAATAACAAGTCCCTATTTGCTCCAGCCCCAAGAACTAGCAACTACTATTTTATTTTCTGATGAGTTTGACCATTTTGGATATCTCATATGAGTAGAATAATGTAGTATATGTCCTTCTGTGACTGGTTCATTTCACTTAACATAATACCCTGCAGGTTCACTCATGATGTTGAAAATATAAGAATTTTCACCATTTTTAAGACTGATTAATATTCCATTGTTATCACATTTTTTGATTCTTTTGTTTGTGATGGAGAGTTGGAAAGTTTGCATGTCTTGACTAGTATAAATACTGCTGCCAACAAAAATAGAAGTGCATATATTACTTCAAAATTCTAATTTCAATTATTTTGAACATACACCTTGAAGTGGCATTGCTGGATTATATGGCAGTTCTATTTTAAAATTTTCAGGAATCTCCATTCTGTTTTTATATTTGCTGTAACTTTTACATCCAACTAGCAGTGAGAATTTCCACTTTCCCACCGTGGATTCCAATTTTTTCATTTTGTGCTAACACTTGAAATCTTTGAGGTTATTATCATTATTTTTTATAATTGCCTTTCTAAGAGGTGTGAGGTGATATCTCATTTTAGTTTTGATTCGAATTTATCTGATAATTGATGATGTTGAACATCTTTTCATATACCTGCTGGCCATTTGTATATTTTCTTTAGAGAAATGTATAAGTAATTGTTTATTTTTTATTTTATTTTTATTTTTAAATTGACTAATAAAATTATATGTATCATGTACAACATGTTTGGAAGAGTATATATATTGTGGAATGACTAAAGCTAGCCAATTCATATATGCATTACCTCACATAGTTTCATTTTTATGGTGAGAACAATTAACATTCTCTTATTTTGCATTTTTCAACAATATAAGTACATCGAGAAAAACTCTTTCTAACCATGGTTTGCCTCTGCTTTGTCACCACAACAATAATCATCAACACACAGGAAGACTTCTGTGGCCAAATATGTATGGGGTTTTCCCATGCACCAAGCAGTGGATACCAGCTGGGTGTCCTCCAATTCAATTCTGACACAGTCTACCTGGAGAGAGTGACAGAGCCCACATGTTGGGGGCTCCGTCCCTAAAATTGCCAGACACCCTCAGACAGCAAATTGCAACCCCAGGCCTCTGCAACATCTGACTGACTGGCTTCAAGCTGGGGTTCCCATTATTACAGGTAGCGAGACTGGCATGAATGGAGCGGGAGAGGGCTCCCTGCCACCCCACTAGGAACCTTGGGTGATAGTTCGGTAATTATTGCACTGACTCTCTAAAAGGGATAAATTGGCAGCTGGTGTGAAGAATAGGCCAGTTCCTGATGGTCCACACCTGTTAAGATTAAAGTGTTAATTAAAGGCAAGTCCCAGGGAGAAGCAACTTGCCGGGCATACACCTTAAGAGACAAAAATGGCAAACTATGATCTTCCAGGTGTACTCCACTGGAAAAAGGAAGAAAGCCTCAGACGGAAATGCATACAACTTCCTAAACAAACCGTTCGTGCTCAATTCACAAGGGTAAGGAGGGCACTGCACATGCAGAAAGCCCGCCCTAATGGACGAATCATGAGAAAGAGGTGAGCTTACCAAGTCCCAGGACCAAAGTAAAGGCCCTTCTTTTCTCTCTTTGACCTTTAGGTGCCCATGGATCTCTTCCAAGGATTCTTTCCTGTCTTTCCTGTTCTAAAGCTTTTTAATAAACTTCCACTCCTCCTCTAGAATTTGCTTAGGTCTCTTTTCTGCTTTATGTCCCTCAGTGAATTCCTTCTTCTGAAAAGGCAGAGGCTGAAATTGCCGCAGACCCACACAGATAGGCTGCCGGTGACTCGGATCTCTTCCACTGCCAACACCATGACCCCTTTTTTGGTTTTCATTAATATGCTGGAGCAGCTCACATAATTCAGGGAAATATTTATACATTTATTGACTTACTATAAAGGCTATTGCAAAGGATACATACAAAGAGGTATATAGGAAGAGGTATAGGGGAAGGGGCGTGGAGCTTCCATGGCCTCCCTGGGCAGCACTCTCCAGGAACTTCCCTGTGTTCAGAGATCCAGAAGCTCCTCGAACCCAGTCCTCCTGAATTTTTAAGGAAGCTTCATAATGTCAGCAATTCTTCCCCCAGGGTATAGGTTGGGACCCTCTGTGGGGAGATATTTAAGACCCAGAATAAAAAGGCAGGAGTCCTGCCTTCAAGAAAGTGAAAGGTCAGGAGAAGGTCAGAGAGATCCTGTTTCCTGAGGCCTATCCCTGAGGCCTAACACACCCAACATTACAACAAAAGACTGTAACAAGGGTTATGGGAGTTACATCATAATACTACAATAATACATTGTTATTTACTATAGACACCATGTTGTACAGTAAATCTCTTGAAATTCTTCCTCCTGTCTAACTGAAATTTTGTATCTTTTGACCAAGGTCTCCCCAACTCAACCTCCTCCAACTACCCCAGTCTCTGGTAACCACCATTCTACTCTCTGCTTCTATAATCAAAATTTTTAAGATCTAATTTAAGTGAGATCATGTAGTATTTGTCTTTCTCTGACTGGTTTATTTCATTTAACATAATGTCCTTTAGGTTCATCCATATTGTCACAAATAATAGGATTTCTCTTTCTTTATGGCTAAAGTGTGTGTGGGGGTGCGTGTATGCACATTTTTTTAATTCATCCATTGATGGACACTTAGTTTGATTTCATATCTTGGCTACTCTCAATAATGCTGCAATAAATATGGGAGTGCAGATATCTATCTCCCATAATGATTATTTTGAATATGTACCCAGTGGTGGGATTGTGTGGTCATATGGTAATTTTATTTCTAATTTTTTGGGAAACCTCCACACTGTTTTCCATAATGACTGCACTGGTTTACATTCCCACCAACAGTGTGCAAGCATTCTCTTCTCCACATCCTCACCAAAACTTATAATCCTTTTTTTTTCTGATAGCCATTCTAGGTGAGAGGTGAATCTCATTTTAGTTTTAATTTGCATTTTCTCGATAGTTAATTATGGTGAGCATTTTTTCATATACCTGTTGGCTATTTGTATCTCTTCTCTTAAGAAATGTCCATTCAAGTCTTTTGCCCATTTTTAATCAAGTTATTAATTAATTGTATGATTCTTTATTTTGGAAATTAACCCCTTATTAGACATATAGTTTGCAGATATTCTTTCCGATTCCTTGGATTGTCTTTTTCACTTTGCTGGTTGTTTCCTTTCCTGTGCAGCAGCTATTTAGGTTGATGGAGTCCTACTTATTTCTGCTTTCGTGACCTATCCTTTTGATGTCACATCTAATAAATCATTGCCCAGACCAATGTCCATAAGTTTTTCACAGTTGGGCAAGGTGGCTCACACGTGTAATCCCAACAATTTAGGAGGCTGAGGCTAAAGGATTGCTTGACCCCAGGAGTTCGTGACCAACCTGGGCAACACAGGGAGACCTCATCACTACAAAATGTTTAAAAACTAAAATAAAATAAAAATAAAGCATAGGCAGGTGTGGTGGCTTGTGCCTGTGGTCCCAGGTATTGGGGAGGCTGAGGTAGGAGTATTGCTTAGGCCCAGGAGCTTCAAGCTGCAATGAGCTGTGATTGCACCATGGTACACTCCAGCCTGGGTGACAGAGCGAGACTCTGTCTCAAAAAAAAAAAGCCTTTCCCCCATGTTTTCTTCTAATTTCAACCCCCTTTAACTAATTTCACAAAGTAAAATTTGAAAATGATTAAAAAGCAATGCTTAACACTGTAATGCCCTTCTTTTCCTTAGGCATAGTTTGTCCAAAGCGTGAGCTCTGAGCTTGAATATGATGAGAAATGCCCTTATTCAGTAATATCATGATTACTAAATCTGCTTAATTCAGAGCTTCAGAGCTTCAGTTAGTAGAATTATTTGGTTGATAGCATACTTGTAACCTCCACGTTAGGCTTAGTAGTAAATAAAGTTAATATCTGTCCCTCTTTGCTTTCTCCTATTTTTCTGGATATAAAAGTGGGGATATTTACTAGGTGCCATTTTGAGATATGCAATACATATTTTGGCATAATAATTTTTAAAATTTACTAATTATAATTACAATAAAAATATCACCGTATTCTTTCAGCCTTTAACAATATATTTTAAATCTGCTAGGCTTTGGAATGTTCTGGCAAATAAATACAAACATAAAAATTTACACATATATATAACAAATAAATTGCAACTCTTCAAAAAGAAGTTGCTGAAAAAAAGGGAATCTGTATTATAAAGAGTTGCTAGGTATGTTTCAAATAGATTAGCCCTTGTATCATTTCCTAATCCAATTGTTGTTTTAACTAAGTAAACCAAATATGAAAGAGTAGATGGCATAAAATAATTTAAATCAACATTATAAATTGAGATATTTTATAATATAACTAAAAAAATGTGCCCTGGAAATTGATTGGCTGAGTTCAGATTTATTTGCCATTTTATGAACTATGTGAACTTAGGCAATTAATCTAATAAATGTTGTCTGTTACCACATATGCAAAACAATAATGACAATATTGGTGTTTACCACATTGGATCATTTGAGACTTACATTAGTGACTCATGTAAAGTGTCCAGAAGAGTTCTTGGCATATGGTAAGTACTATAGAATTGTAGGCTGGCCAGTAGCTGTGGCTCACGCCTGTAGTCCCAGCACTTTGGGAGGTGGAGGCGGGCAGATCACAAGGTCAAGAAATGAAGACGATCCTGGCCAAGATGGTGAAACCCTGTCTCTACTAAAAATACAAATAATAATAATAATAATAAAATTAGCTGGGTGTGGAGGTGGGCGCCTGTAATCCCAGCTACTTGGGAGGCTGAGGCACGAGAATTGTTGAATCCAGGAAGTAGAGGTTGCAATGAGCCGAGATAGTGCCACTGCACTCCAGCCTGACGACAAAGTGACCAAAAAAAAAAAAAAAAAAAAGTTGGCCACTTTCACTGGCAGGGTACATAATATGTTGAGGATGATCTCAAACAGATACTGTAATGAAATAGAGATAGTGACCTTCAAAACTTCCAGAGATGGTTCTAAAGTCAGGGTAAAGAAAAAAGCTAGAGAAAGTCTGAACCAGCTTTTCACATTTGAGGATAGACACAAATCTAGATGCATATGATAAAAGGAGATACTATTCAACTTTAGACTCAGGAAGTTAATATGTTAAATGTAGCAATTAATTTATTCTATTACTGAGAGCAGTGATTCTCAAAGTGTGGGTCCTGGATGAGCCGAATCAGTATCACCTAGAAATTTTTGAAAATAAAATATACAGGTCCCACCCAGACCTACTGAATCATAAACTTGAGAGTAGAGTAGGAATCTATGCTTTAATGGTTCCTCAAAATAATTTGGATATATGTTAACATGTAAATGCCACTCGTCTAGTTTTGAGATGTTGCTATGTAATGAGGCACTTAGCTATCTAGAAAATGCTGAGAAAACGAATTATGAAATATACAAATTAATATTAATGCTACAATAACATGTATAAAAGTATAAGATGGTATGTAGACAGAAAAATGATAATGTTTATATTTCACTATCTCCTTATGTCAAACATTATAAATGTTTAATTTTGTAAGCACTCCTGTTAGTATTTTTATACTCATTTTACAGAGAAATAAAGAGAGGCTTTTGTAGGTTAAGATCATAAAGTGAGAAGCTGGCAGACTGAAAATTTTATCTCAGATTCTGTAATTCTGAAGACTATATGCTTAACTATATGCTTAACCTTATTAAGGTGTGCCACCTTAATAAGCATAGGGCTGGATAATGATGAAAAGGTAATGATGAAGCCAGGTTATTATTTCATTTCCTTCTGGCCATTTCTCATTCTCACTGAGGAATACTACTTGCCCCATAGAATATCATTTCCTTCTATATCTCCAAAATCATGCCTATCAATGGATGATTGTATAGTTATTTGCCAATGTTTCATATTTTCCAAACTTCAACATATAATGAACTAATGCATATTGGGTGCTTACTATAAGCAGCTTTATGTGGCTTTATGTGCTTACTATACTCTACTAAGATAATGCATATTTCAAGAAGTAAACTGTTTAGATGGGGTAAACATAAAAATGTTTCTTTAAATAGGTGGCTGTTCAATGACAAAATAATCAGAGGTGATTGATTTTTTTGTTTCTGCAAGAGTTAATCATATCTGATGTGTATTCAATTTGACTTTAAATAATTTGTATCAAGGGGGTCTAATAGAACTGGTTAGCGATCATTCTGTGTTATTTTCACTGATTGTTTTCCATTGATTGTAGGCTATATTTTAAAAAGAAAACAATAGTTATATCTTGTGAAACAGTGAAATCAGAAAGTGAAGATTAACTCTGTTATGGCCTAGCTATAATACTGTTCTCTCCATCTGATTATTATGTCATTTCACATTCTTTACTCTTCATTATTGTATTCCGTATATTTACACTGCCATTTATATTCAAAGACCTTTCAGCCTCTATTTTACTGCTTTCAAATTTATATATGGTACATTTATAATACTGAGCTAGTTATTTTTTTACTAAGTAATTGTAAGAAAAGTGACACCAAATATTAAAAAACAAATACTATCACATAAATGTGGGCCGTGCGTGGCGGCTCATGCCTGTTATCTGAGCAGTTTAGGAGGCCAGGGCGAGTGGATCACTTGAGGTCCAGAGCTCGAGACCAGCCTGGCCAACATGGTGAAAACTGGTCTGTATTAAAAATACAAAAATTAGCCAGGCTTGGTGGCATGCGCCTGTAGTCCTAGCTACTCAGGAGGCTGAGGCAGGAGAATCACTTGAACCTGGGAGATGGAGGTTGCAGTGAGCTGAGATCACACCACTCTGCTCCAGCCTGGGCAACAGAGAAAGACTCCATCTCAAAAACAAATAAAATAAATGCATACATACATACATACATACATACATACATATGAAATATCATTACTATCAAATAAACACACAACTTTAGCTTTACCCTTATGTATACAAGCTACTAGTAGTTACCTAGTTAGAAAATTTTGTAAGGCTTCAATTTAAAGATATTGTATTTGAATATAAAGGTTTAAAACACAGCAGTGAGGATCCACAGTACTGCTGATGTGTTAGGCCATTCTTGCATTGCTATAAAGAAATACATGAGGCTGGATAATTTATAATGCAGAGAGGTTTAATTGGCTCATAGTCCAGAATGCTATACAAATATGGTGTCAGCATCTATTGCAGCCAATAGAATGATTGTCATCGGCCAGGTGCAGTTGTTCATGCCTGTAATCCCAGCACTTTGGGAGGCTGAGGTGGGAGGATCACTTGAGAACACGAGTCTGAGACCTCCCTGAGCAACATAGTGAGATCTTGTATCTAAAAAAGAACTATACTAAACACAAAAAAAATTAGCCTGGCATAATGGCGTGCACCTGCCTGTAGTCCTAGCTACTTGGGAGGCTGAGGTGGGAAACTCGCTTGAGCCCTCAAGTTTAAGGTTGCAGTGAGCTAGGATTACACCACTGCACACACTACCTTGGGTAGAACCTTGTCTCAAAAGAGAAGAATAATTATTCTTTTAAAAGATGGAAAATAAGCATTTTAAAAGATGTTTAAAAGTTGGAACCTTCATAAAGTGCAGTGAGGAATGCAAAATGGTACAGAACTTTGGAAAAAGAGTCTTAAATTTTCTTACAATTTTAAACATTGAATTACCTTATGATCCACCAATTCCACTCCTTAGTATCAACACAAGAGAAACGAAAGCATATGTTCACACAAAAACACATGCAAGGATATTTATAGCAGTATTATTTATAATAAGAAAAAGTGGTAATAACTCAAATATTCATTAAGTGATGAATATATAAATAAAGTGTGGTGGAACCATACAATGAAAAATTATTCAGCAATTGAAATAAAGAACTGATACATTCTGCTACCTAGATGAACATTGAAAACATCATGCTAAGTGAAAGAAGCCAGTCACAAAGACCACCATTTCATGTAAATGTATGATCACATTTCATGTAAATGAATCATACATTTACATGAAATGTGCAAAATATGCAAATTTATAGAGACAGAAAATAGAATGGTGGTTGCCTAAGGCCAGAGGGGTTTGGGGAAGAAGGATGTCTCTGCTAATATGCACAGAGTCTCTGTATAAGACAATGAAGATGTCACAGAATTGATTGTGGTGATAGTTGCACATATCCGTGGATATACTGTAAAACATTGAATTGTGCATTTTGAATGAGTGGATACACAGCAGGTCCTCTAATAACATAATTGATTTTCAGTGGGGCCTCTGTGTGGACTTTACATGTTCTCCAATGTCTATGTGGATTTTCTTTGAGAACTCCAGTTTCCTCCCATATCTTAAGATGTGCACATTAGGTTAATTGACAAGTGTAAATAGTCCCAGTGTGGTGAGTGTGTGTGCATGAGTGTGTGTGTGTGTGCACCCTGAGGTGGAATGGCATTCTGTTAGAATGGGTTCCCACATTGTACCCTGAGCTGCAGAGGTAGGCTCTGGCCACCCTTGACCCTGAACTGGAATAATTGGGTACATAATTGTCTTTTTTTTTTTTTTGAGACAGAGTCTCTCTCTGTCTCCAGGCTGTAGTGCAGTGGCGCAATCTCGGCTCACTGCAACCTCCACCTCCCGGGTTTCAAGTGATTCTCTGCCTCAGTCTCCTAAGTAGCTGGGACTACAGGTGCCCGCCACCATGCCCAGCTAATTTTTTTATTTTTAGTAGAGATGGGGTTTCACCATGTTGGCCAGGATAGCCTCGATCTCCTGACCTCGTGATCCACCTGCCTCAGCCTCCCAAAGTGCTGGGATTACAGGTGTGAGCCACTGCGTCCGGCGATTGTCTTGTTTTTATTAATCTTTCTTAAATACGTGTGTAGCTCATATTTCAATATTTGATATTAGTAATGTTTCAGTCTTTATTTAGAAGTATGATGATGTTTTTGTGACCAGAAATATGTCTTAGGAATTTAATTCTTGCTTACATCAATTAGCCTATGGTAAATACCCACATTGGTTTCCTTTTATGTCTTTTTTTACTTAAAGGTGAGTTTTTAAAAATCTGTCAACCACACTGAGTGAGAACGTACTGTTTGTAAATTATATTTCAGTAAAGCTGTACTATTAAACATAAACACAGTTTTTATATCTGCATATAATATTTATATAGGCTATATTTATACAGGTTTTCTTAATAGTGAATGCTGAGGGTTATTTGTATGTGAAGGTCAAAAATACATACTTTGCTTAACAGCATTATATTCTAAATTTAAAAACAATCAATATTAATAAAATTAAAATAATTTAGTGATTCTACTTTTGGGATAATCTTATACTGTAATTAGTAATTTTTTACAATACAGTAGAAAGTGAATACCACAACGTAAGTACAAATAAAATGGTCAATCTGGAGTGCTAAACTGTACTTTTCAAGCAAAAATAAAATGTGCTTAAAGACATGAACTCTAGAAGGAGATTACTTGGGTTAGGATTCTTGTCCGACACTTATCTGTAAAACTTTAATAAAGTAACTTAAACTTTATGTTTATTTGTTTCTTCATCTTTATATCAAAGGGGGAAAATTATAATGCTTATTGTTTTGAGCATTAAGTGAGCTTATTACATTGATCAATTTCCAACATAAATTTTTAAATTATTTCTTGAAATGAGTACTACTGTTTCTTCTATTACTACTATCATTGAGAGATACAGTAGGCACAATATAAACATGTAAATTCTAAATTATTAAAATACATAAGGCTTATTTAATAAGTGGCTAAGACATTTTATTTTAATTATCTATAATAGTATACAATCATAATAGTATGCATATATAAAAACACAAAAATCTCAAATATGTCAACTTTATGTCCATTATATTTCAATTGATAAACATAACAAAATAATGTGCATATATCATCTATAGAATGTTTTTCAAACTTGATATATGGAGTTACAAAGAATATCTCAAGAAACATTAAACTGCATTTTGAAACAAATAAGTAATAAGATGAATTGATAATTATACCTTAAATTTAAAATGCTGAATATGGCAAAAGGAACAGCTATTTTTAAAATAAAAGTTAGATAGCAATTACCAGATATAGACAAAAGAAAATAAGACTAAATTGTACACATCTAGGCTAACTTTTGCTTAGCTTTATGGTTTTCTAGAGTTAATATGTACCTACTTGCTTTCCTTAGATTTATTTTTATATGAACCTTTCACAGATTCTTTGCAATTACTTGCTGTAGATCTGAATCTCCATTCCACATGAATTGAGCACCTTATGACGTCATCATCCATAGTCCTTTCTCTACCACACTGACCTCTGCCCTCCACAGTAATGTTTTTTTCCCTTCCCAGTTTGGAGTGTTTGCTCACAGTGGCTTCACACAGCAGGCATCCTGGCACTTCCCTTAATCCTCATGCATAGAATTCTCTAAACCTCTTTCGAAAATGTTTCCTGGATCTCAGATATTTTGGTTATTTTTTAAGATTATGAGTGCTTCTATTATTAATTTTTTAAACAAATTTGTTTATATTTAAGCATACAACATGAGATACATACATGCACACATTTATATATATACATATATGTATATGTATATGTACATATATATCCATGGCTTTCTATATATCTATATACAGACAGATAAAATTCTTACAATAGTGAAACAAATTAACATATCCATCATTTCATATAGTTACCAACTTTCCCTCTGTGGCAAGATGAAAAGGTGCGTGACATCACTAATTATCAGGGAAATGCAAATCAAAACCATTATATGCTATCACCTCATTCGCCTTACAATAGCAATTTTCAAAAACACAAGACGTAAGTGTTGACAAGGGTGTGGAAAAAACGGAAGTCTTTATTTCTTGAGATTTGTGTCTTTTTTCTTGGTGTACTACAGCACGTTGTGTATGCAACACATCTCCCAGTGGATTTGCCAGATAAATAGATGGAAAAGCAATTTATTACAATGATGCATATCTCGTTATATTTTTATTCTACTCTTGTTTTAGATATTTAGAGTTTGGCTGAAAGTAGGAATTCTAGGACATAATTCTTTTTTCATAATTTTTAAGGCTTTGCTCACATTGCTTCTGTCTTCTAACATTACTATCAATATGCCCAATGCCATTTTTACTTTTTCTTTGTAGAGGATACTATTTTTCTTATTTGTTGATTTTCAGTTCATTTCTCTCTGGACCCTTTGTATACATCTATTTTTCTCTGGTGCTCTGATAATTCATTATGACAAATGTTGGTGTGCATCTTTATTCATCTTGCTGGGAATTCATCTTGCTGGGTGAGCCTTTCCATTATGAACATTATTACTTTTCAATCTTGGGAAATTTTATTGAACTATTCATTTAAAATTTTTTATTTGTTCCTGTGCTCTATTTTACTGTCTCCTCTTCTACATTCAGAAATTGTCCTATAGGTTAACTAACTTTATCTCTTTTTATCATAATACAGCTCTCTGTTTTTTGAGTTTATTACTTTCTTTGATATTTATTACTTTCTTTGATAATCAACTTTACCTTCCAATGTTCTTTATGACTTTTTATTTCTGCTATTATACATAAAATATAGAATAATACATTATATTATGTATAATATTATATTAAATAAATATATGTATCTTTATAAACATCTCACTATGTATTAGCATTTTTAGAAAGTACCAATTATTGTTTTGTGTGTAATTTTTTTGGTAATTTTTATGTCTTTAAGTTTTTCCACTTTCATCTGGAGGCTTTGTTTCTGCTGATTCCTCTTTTCTCACGTAATTAAAACAATATTTTAAAAAATAACAAAAAAAATTGGTGGGAAGCTCTCTCTCTATGGCTGATATGTATTGACTTGTGATGCTCACAAATTTGGTGATAAAACAGCAAAGCACTTTTCTTTGGGAGTCACTGAGTTACTGAAATTTTATTATTGATAGTTCTTTTTTTCTTATTTTGATCAACTCCCTAGTGAGATATGTTCAAACTTCTACTTAGAGTCTCCAAGATTGACTTTCAGCATTCTGGAACTATAAAAGGAGAAGGTAAATTGAGGTAATAATTGCTTAGGATTCAGGATTTCTTTTATTTTATTTTTATATTTCTATTTTTTTTCTTCTCTTGGGTGTACAAACATCTCCACACAGCGAAAAGCACTCTCTACCTGTTTCAACTCCCATCTTCTGCCATGGAACAAGTGGGTCAGTTACATGGTATATGGTGCATAAAAGGGAATCTAAATGTTTTACAACTCCCCAAAGATCTTTCAACCAATCCCTGTTTGAAAGAGATGCAAATCCTCACTTGGCAGCTCTGGCTTTTGGGGTACATTGTGCTTCTGTAGCCAGTAACTTTTGGAACTCTTATCAAACAAATCATTCTACTTATTGGCTTTTACTTTATCTTAACTCTTTGACTAATTAGTTTTTCAGATTTTTCTGGATTCTCAATCAGTTTCTAATTGTCTGTAACCTTTTGGTTTCTAAGATACTTGTTTATTTTTTCATTAATTTAACAATGTTTTATGTATTGTTCAATATACTAATAATCAGCAGTTAAAAAAACAATATTAAGATACGTTGATAGATGTTAGATAAGATAAACAGATGTAGAGACCTTCAAAAACTTCTGCTCTCATAAAGCTTTCATTAAAAATAATGAATGGATAAGTCAATGAATACATCAGTGAATTAATAAATTAAAAGTGGCTGTAAGTGATACTCATTTTCTTTTAAGAAGTGGAGTGAGTGATAATAAAGATTCCCAGGCTTTGGAAGACAATGAAGTCAAATATATTTTATTTCTTTCACATTTATATTTTTTAATAATAATAATAATACCCTCATAAAACTACTAAGACATAAGACCAAAGCAACTTTATTTTATTGAGCTTGATTAGATATCTTCCATCTTACATGAGATGAAGTCATTTTCGTGATCTCTAAGTGATCCATTTACTTTGATATCTTTAGATATTATTCAGAAGAACAAACTACTAGTTGCATGTGTTTTCAAAGCATCATTTTTACTAATTTTTTCACCTTCTGTTTACTATTTTTTTTTTTTTTTTTTTTTTTGACAGAATCTTGCTCTGTTGCCAGGCTGGAGTGCAGTGGCACAGTCTCGGCTCACTGCAGCCTCCACCTCCCGGGTTCAAGCGATTCTCCTGCCTCAGCCTCCCAAGTAGCTGAGATTATGGGGGCCTGCCACCACACCCACCTAATTTTTGTAGTTTTAGTAGAGATGGGGTTTCACCATGTTGGCCAGGATAGTCTTGATCTCTTGACCTCATGATCTGCCCACCTCAGCCTCCCAAAGTGCTGGGATTACAGGCATGAGCCACTGTGCCCGGCCCCAGTTTACTATTTTTTTTTTTTAATTATACTTTAAGTTCTAGGGTACATGTGCATAATGTGCAAATTTGTTACATATGTATGCATGTGCCATGTTGGTGTGCTGCACCCATTAACTCGTCATTTACATTAGGTATATCTCCTAATGCTATCCCTCCCCCCTACCCCCTCCCCACAGTGTGTGATGCTCCCCAGTGTGTGATGCTGGACTGGGGTTAGCCAGTGATCTTTGTTCAATTCCTACCTATGAGTGAGAACATGCGGTATTTGGTTTTCTGTTCTTGCAATAGTTTGCTGAGAATGATGGTTTCCAGCTGCATCCATGTCCCTACAAAGGACACAAACTCATCCTTTTTTATGGCTGCATAGTATTCCATGGTGTATATGTGCCACATTTTCTTAATCCAGTCTGTCACTGATGGACATTTGGGTTGATTCCAAGTCTTTGCTATTGTGAATAGTGCCTCAATAAACATACATGTGCATGTGTCTTTATAGCAGCATGACTTATAATGGGCAAGGACTTCATAACGGGGTTTCATCATGTTGGTCAGGCTGGTCTCAAACTCCTGACCTCCTGATCCACCTGTGTCAGCCTCCCAAAGTGCTGGGATTACAGGCATGAGTCACCACGCCCAGCCCCAGTGCTCTTTCTTAAACTGTAGTTTGGCACATGTTTTATCCTTAGACTCCCCAAATGGTCTTGTTTCCTATTACTAAATGCCAGCATTATAATTATAAGAAAGAACAATAATAATTATTTCCTTTCCACTATTTCCTGCTCTGTAAATACCTCTCTACCTTAACCAGGGAAGGTTAGACAGTTATTTTGTTACCATACATTTATATTAAATCATCTTTTTTTATCTTTTGTTACATTAGTTTTGTAGTTATTTTAATAAAATTTGTTCTCAACAGTTTTTGACAACATAAGGCTATCTGTAATTTTGTTTTTTTCTCTTGTGCTTAACTATTTCACATGCACATCCATCTTCAATACATGATTTTTTGAATATGTGTAATAATCTTAAATTTAAAATGCTGATAGTGTGTTTTTCCTTTTAATAGTGAAATGAAATTA
Source organism: Theropithecus gelada (assembly GCF_003255815.1). Classification (NCBI taxonomy): domain Eukaryota; kingdom Metazoa; phylum Chordata; class Mammalia; order Primates; family Cercopithecidae; genus Theropithecus; species Theropithecus gelada. Next base: position 113,337,741 of record NC_037676.1, read on the forward strand.
GATAACCAGTGAAGCATATGTTTTTTTCAAACATGTGTAATCGTTTAGGATTATAAAGCCTTGAATATTTTATATGCTTTACTCCAAAATGACTCCAATACTTCCACTCCTCTGTTGTACAAATTATATTAAAAATCACTTAATATGCAACAGAAGAACAATAAATGAGAAAAAATGCAAACAAATATACACAAACGTATATTAAGTTAATTCGGACTGTAGTCCTGTCAATGTTACACAACTCAGTTTTGTACAGACACACTCTAAATCACTCTTTTGATTTTTTAACAGTGCTAATTATAAATATGAAACAAATAATATTTTTTAGTTAAGCAATGACTATAAAATCAATAATTAGAATGTACACTTGATAAAATGTTCACAAGGGTAAAAAATCAGGTTTCCATAAGATAGGGCAAAGTATTGTGTTTGTCTATATTGAACACATTGACCATCACTAAACAGACTTTCTGTATATGATATACTTCCCATTTTCCCTCTTTAGACAAGAGATATGTAAAACTTTATCCATGTTGTCTTTTAGGTTTTTGATCAAAATCAGCTAACAGGCCTTATGGTGCTTGAATCCACAGAATTTAGGAGAATAAAAATGAGCATTCTTATATTAAAAGGCCAGATATCTTGACTTTCAAGGATTTACTCTTAAGACAATCAGATATAATTTGCTTGATGTATCTTTTGAGACTGTCAAATTTGAGTTCCTTTTAATATTCATTCACGATTTACAGTAGAAAATTGTGAGTACAGTGACTTTTATAATCAATAAAATCTATTTATTATTTATTTTCCCCTTATTGTTTTTGAGACAGCATATTGCTATCACTGCAAAATGTCTAAATCAGTGTGTCTCTTTTCAAGCTACTTCTTTCCTCGCTTCAAATCCAGAGTGAAAATACCCTGGCTACTATGGAATGTTTTGACTAACGAAAAGTTGTCGTTACAACCAAACTGGTTATTGCAATGCTCCTGAGGACAGATGTGGCCTGGATACAGAAGTCAATAGCAAAGGCATTTCTGAGGAGTTGGTACATTGAATAACTGGCACTTATTTGTTTTACTTTTATTTTTTAATGCCAACTCCATTCAATTACTTCTGACTCACATAGGCTACCCGGGGTGGGTCAGTTTCTTTCACTTTGTCATATTGCACAGCAGAATATACTTGCCCGTGCATTTTTCTTATCCCATATGATTTCATTTTTATCTTTTTTTAAAATCAAACATGTCCTGGTATTACACCAAAGTCAGAAAAGAAATGAGTCCAATTAATCACACAAACTAAATTAGTTGAGGTTTTAATCTGAATTTTTTAAAAGTTCCTATTCTTATTTACCACAAAAGGTTGATAGTAGGATTCTCATTTTTCTCTCAGGAGTATAAAACAACAATATATTTAATAAAACAAATTTTGGTTAAAGTTTTAAAAATGATTTTGACCCTTTATAGATATTGTGATAAGAGTTTGTAACATTTTTAGCTTTTATTATTATTTTGTAATTTCAACTTTTATTTTAGATACAGGATGTACATGTGCAGGTTTGTTACATGAGTATATTGCATGATGCTGAGGTTTGGGATATAGATCCTGCCACCCAGGTAATGAGGATAGTACTCAATGGTAGTTTTTCTGCTATGAGAAAGGCAGATTTCTTGATGTATATATATAATAACTGCTGCCTTAAATATTTTCTATCAAATTCCTAAAAGTAGTACTAAATATCATTAACCCTATTTAAAGAGATTTCACATATGATGGGCCATAGTACATAGTACATAAACAAATATATTAAAGGCACTAACATTTTTACCAATATACTTAAAATCTAAATAAATGTTACAAAATGTTGAAGAAATATGGCTTGGGATAAACTTTCAAGTAGATGGCTATTTATATTTTAACTACTATTAGTTTTTAGATATTTTTATTCCCTTTTTCATATTTATTTGGTTCAAATATATTGATTTTAAAATACAGACCTTTTAATTGTTTTCATTGCTAAACTCTTCGTATAGTCAACATGATTAAATGGTATGTGGACACAAATGACCAATTTAACTTTGCAATCAATATTTTAAAATATTTTTTCTCAAGTAAACTTTGCCATTGGAAATGCTACCAAGGCAGTGTGTGTGGAATTCTATAATAACCCACCATCCTTACCGGCTTCTTTGATGTTGATTCTACCAATGATCTGGATGCTGTCAAAGCACACATGTTTGAATTTATATGAGAGACTACAATAGCAATCCTTTTATGATATTTTTCCAGAGAGTGTAACCTCAAACCTGCTGCTACCAAAAGCTATCAGCATCTAAACAGAGAAACAAATGTTTCTTGGAGTATTACACTAAAATTATGTCCTCCGACTCTACTTTTCATTACTATGAAATAAACTCCTAAACTGACTGTAGCTACCAGAGGGGCTGAGAACCACAATGGAATTTTAATGACATTCTCTGTATTATTCCTTTAACTTGTTTGTGCTTTTGCAGCAACAAAATAAGAAAATACTCAATGAAACCATTTTTGTATTTTCTGAAAAGATTTTATGAAAAGTGTTGATGTGTTCAAAAGTAATTAGGTAAAAGAAATAGATTGAGACAGTCAATCATTTTGAAATAAATATAAAAAGCAATAATTTCCTAACTTTTCAGCTAATTATTATTTATTTGATTTTTTAAAAATATTTGGAAATAATTCTTATACAAACATGGAATAATTATATCTAATTTTATTCTTAAAGTAAAATGTATAATTAGAAGGTATATTAATTGAAAGGAGAAATTAAACTATAATTTCATACTGCAGTGCTTACCAGATGGTTCTCTGCTGTACTCCTACCACTCACAAAGTAGTTCTAAAAGAATGTATATACATCCTAGAGTTTTAAAAATTGTATTAAAGCTATACTATATAATCTCAATTTAAGGATCAAAACATATTAATATATTTAAAATGCTGAGGAATCATACAAGAAAAATCATTTAGTTTATTTTATCTATCATTTTCCCAAAAATATTAGACAATAAGAAACTTTTTCCAATGCATATTGATTATAATTTTAATATTCCAAACTTACATTTCAGAAAATATTGTTTCACGCCATAGGTGGGCACACTTTTTTAGTAAATGGCCATATAGTAAACATTTTTGTTTCTATGAAAGAGAAGGTCTTTTGCTATGTCTATGATTTCTGTTACCACTACTAAAGTCAACAATTGTAGTGTGAAAGCAGCCGCAGACATCAGAAACAAAGGAGTATGACTCTGGCCCAGTAGAACTTTATTTATAAGAACATGCGGCAAGCTGGGTTTGGCCCATTTTGTTGACTGACCCCTGATCTACATACCATATTCTGAAGCAGGTTTGTAAGGTCTAAGATTTAATGAAAGTGTTTATTGATAAAAATGAGGAAAAATGAGTAGGTCAAGATTACACTTCTGGCTGCTCAGTCTAATAGCTGTACTTTTAACAAGTTTTCGGTTAAACTCAATCTCCTCTATACCTTCCTCAACTATAAAATATAATGACAATAATATCTAATGAAATTATTACAAACTATATGAAAAATAAAACTTAGAAATTATGTGTCATATATTTGCTCAATCAAATGATAGCTATTGTCTTTTTCAATTATTTTACGACTACATGTGATATTTTCATAAAAATAGTCTGCTGCTAAAACATAATTTAAAATTCTAGAGTAAGATTTCCTCACCTTTACTTTACATTCGGTTGTTTAAAAAGCTTTAAAAAATTTAAACAACAAAAACATCCAGCTAGTGTTTTTCATATGTTAAATTTGTTCATTTTCTTTATGCAAAAGCGTTTTGAATAAAATCTCTCATTTTTAATTATCTATCTTTTCTTTGAAATTTTTGAATTATCTATTTTTTTCCTAATGAAAAATATTTTCTTTTGCCTAATGAAAAGTATGGCTCCTGAAACAATTTAAATTTCAATTTTTATAATTGCTGCTCGAATGTAACAATGAGCATGTATACTTAAGCAAGCAATTAATATGACTTTAAAGTATGTTTTATTTCTAACCAAATCTCCCTTTGTTATTTCAATATGGGTATCCAATTTGAGAATTTGAATTTTACTAATTTGCATGCATCCATTCTAATTTGCGTGTATCTTTTGGAATAAGCCATTTTTTACATAAACATAAAACTAAACAAACAAATACTATACACTTAGACATGTAGCGATTAGTTAAATCACTACTTCCCCTACGTCAACATTGGTGGTAGTCTTTGTGATGTTTTATAGCAAAAAAAGTTTAAAGAATAAAGCCAGATTTTAATTGAAATCGGCTAGTAAACTTCTCAGTCTTAATACTTCCATGATGAAAAGACTAGGTCAGAACTTTTCATTTTAGATGTTATATGTATATATAAAATATATTTATACATATATATATTTAGTGTCGTTCAGTGTATATGCTCCTGAAATTTCACACCTATGATCATGTGCCGAAGACAATATGACTTTTACAGAAAAAAATGAGGGTATAATTTGAATACCAGCTCTGCATTACGATCTTTATTTTCATATTTATTTATTTATTTTGAGACAGAGTCTCTCTCTGTCACCCACTCTTGGGCGCAGTGATGTGATCTTGGCTCACTGCAACCTCCTAATCTCCTAGGTTCAAGCAATTCTCCTGCCTCAGCCTCCCGAGTATATAAGATTACAGGTGCCCACCATCACACCCAGCTAATTTTTGTATTTTAGTGGAGACAGGGTTTCACCATGTTGGTCAGGGTGGTATCGAACTCCTGACCTCAAGCGATCCACCCACCTTGGCCTACCAAAGTGCAGGGATTACAGGCATGAGCCACCGTGCCCAGCCTTATGATCTTTAAACTTCAAAATGTGAAGGTTTTTTTGTGCCCTCACTTTTCAAATACAAAGTGGAATCAATAATGTCTTCATTGCAGATTGTGTTTAGAATTACATGAGATTAACCATTCTGTGAAGAGCCTAGAAGAGTAGCACTACATTGGAATATATAATGTACCTTCAAAAACCCAATGTCCAAGCCACAGTCGTATTAATTAAATTAGAATACCTGGGTATGAAATCCAGGCATCAGCCTTTTTATTATTCTCTCAGGTGATTTTAAAATGCAGCCAAGTTCAACAATTATAGGTCTGCAGCAAGAGTTCTCAAACCCCAATTAGAAATTGATCAACTGGGGGTTTTGTTACAGTCAAGGCTGAGCGGTCCCAGGGAGGCTCCTTAAATTCTTCCCTTCTGAAAAATACCCACAGCTGATGCTGGTGACTGCTGTGCATGGAGTACACTTGGAGTAGCAAGGGCTCAATGATACTGTTTTTATTTACTATCTGCAGAGGAGGTTTGAAATCCAGGCAGAAAATTGGAAACTGGTTTATTGGTTTACTTTTCAATTCACTACAGTGATGCAATTATTATGCTCAGCAAACTAATTTGGAGTTTCAGGCACAATCTCAATTATTATTAGTATAAATTCCAAATTTGAGAAGTTTATTTCCAAAAAATAATGATTCCTCTTCTTTTCCTTCTGAGGTTAAACTGAAAACTACACAGGAAACATTTATGAACAGAAATTATAAAAATTACAATTATAGTTCCAGAGATATATTATATATAGTGCAGTCAAATTATATTTTGTCTAAAAATTATAGTGAGTTTAAATTCTGAATCAGATTTAAACTTTTTAAATTAAAAAGCACTCCTATTTTCTATTCTACATTATTAAAAGGGTATTCTAAGACATAAACATGTATACACACACACACACACACACACACACAGAGAGACATCATATTGTGCTTATGAAAGAATTACATTAGCATGAATGTATGAATATGAGAGTTTTTCTAGATGGATGCTTCTGAAGAATTGTAGCCATTCCATTTTTGAGTCTTTTTGTCTTCTTTCCAAATAAGCTAGTGATATTAATGAGATTTTTTTGTCTGTGCCTGAAGAGTTTCTTAAAATTGTTATGGGGCTTCAGAGAGATTACCTCAGGTTGTCCCTACATTTTATTTTATATACTATTGCTTTTTCAAAAAGACATGTCTTTCAGTGATTGAAAATTGATTCTTGGAGAAATCATAAAAAAAAAAAATCCCTCAAAGTGTCTAGATTTTTTCTCTCTTTGAATATATTTTAAAATACTTACTTAAAAAGGTTATATTTGTGCACTATTCACTTGTTTTATTATAATTATTTGCAAATAGTCGGGGACACACAGGTTATTAGTGCCGTATAGCACTAATACAAGAATTGTAAAACACAGTCGTTTTCTTTTGGGGAGGTGTAGAGGAGAACTTACAAGTGGAGAAAGAGCAGAGTGCACAAGATACCAAATCTCCCATTGTCTCAGATGGAGCCGTGCCAGCGTCCAGCGCTGGACTGCACACGTAATGGCTGCTGTTCTCAGAAAGAATACTCCCACTTCCTGAATATTTTATGCATCATAGAGACAGGGAGTCAACGAAATTCTAAATGAAACCATAAGAATGAAATTTGCTCCTCACTGAGGAAAAGCCTTTGCTCAGATATAACTCACCTGTGTCTATTACATGAGTAATATCTACCTATCTATCTATCTATCTATCTATCTATCTATCTATCTATCTATCTCTATAATCAATTATCCATCTGTCTTATCTATCATCTATCTATCTTATCTATCATCATCTATCTATCTACTATGTATCTATCATCTATCTATCTATCTATCTATCTATCTATCTATCTATCTATCTATCATCTCTCTCTCTCTTATCTATCTAAACAATCACAACATTGTGTAATGGTAAAAAAGTATGGAACAAATAGGATTCCCAATAGCTGATGATGGAAGTAAAATGATTGCAAACCCTTTGTAGAGTTCAGTGAAGTTAAATACACACAATATAACCCAGCAATTTCTCTCTTAGCAAATGGAAATGCACAGTTCCTTGAATAATGTCATTTAATTCAACATCATTTTGTTATTTTCATATAATGTTGATGAGAAAAAAAAAAAGATTCCTGTCTGGAGCCACTGCCTGCGGTGTTTGCAAGTTCTCCCCATGTCTGCCTGGGTTTTCTCCAGGTCTCATTGTTTACTCCCGCACCCTAAAGATGTGCATGTTAGGTTCCTCGGCATGTCTATATGGTTGCTGTCTGAATGAGGGTGGGAGCGTGTGTGAGTGTGTCTTGCAATGAAATACTGTCCTGCGTAGGGTGGGTTCTTCCCTTGGGCCCTGAGCTGCCAGGATAGGCTGTGGTCACCTGTGCCCCTGCACTGGGGAATAAGATTAGAAAGTGAATGGATGCCAAACAAAAATTGTCCTAAAATAAACATCTGTAAAGTACATGATGATTAGACAAATGCACAGCAATAAATGATGTGGGAGGAAAGCTCTCAGCATGCCTGCCATATTTGTGATTGCTTTCGACCTGCATGGCTCTAGAAGGTGCTCCTTACAATTTTTGCTTTGCAACCACTTATTCCTTGATTTAACTCACCACGATGACCAACATCACTCACTGATTGTAAATTGTAAATTATTATCTTACTTGTTTTTATTAAAAATTGTAAATTATTATTACTTGTTTTTATTAATCTTTCTTAAGTGTATATATAGCTCATATTTATTTTAATGTTCAATGATAGAAGTCTTTCAGGTCTTTATTTGGAAGTTGGGTAACGTTTTTGTGACCAGAAATATGATATGGGAAATTAACTCTTGTTTTTGTCACTTAGCCTACAGTAAAATTGATTTAGTTATACATCATTTTGCTTACAGTCACCATTTCCAAGAACCTATCAACAATGTTAAGGACTTACTGTATACATGCTTCAAGTGCAAGAATATTCATAGAGGCAGTATTTAGAATAGAGGCAGTATTCAGAACACAGAAGTGACTCAAATATATCATCAATAGAATATTAAAAATCTGCACAAAAGGATACTGTATTAAAAAAATAAACTAGTTATGTTGACATATTAAGTTAAATTTTAGAAACATAATGCATACAGATATATGATTTTATAAATCTAGAATACAAAGCTAGGCAAACGTTTATGGGGTTAAAAATTAGGCTGTTACTTGCCTTTGAGTGAAGAAATTACTGACTCAGAGGTGGCAGGACAGGAGCATTACCAGTATCAGTAATTTTTAAAACTGGTGTGTGATTATTAAATTGTTAATTTTTAAATAATTTATTGAAATTTAGCATTTATGATTTGAACACTTATATCCATGTTTTACATTTCATTTTTAAAGATGACTGAAAAAACTAAACATTTGGAAGTAACTCTTTTGTATTTAAGCTGTAAATATAATTTTTGTCCTTGTCTAGAAAAAATTACATTCAAAGGGGCATATTATATTCAAATCAAGCATGAATTGGTGTCCAGGAGACCTGGATTTACATTCTTATAGTTGCATTAAGTATTGGGATGACCTCTGCAAAATAACCTTTTTGAACTTAATTCACCCTGTCTACATAATTGAAAATCTGAAGATTGAGTTCAATACTTCTGACACTATTCAGTTAACAAGTGAGCTGTTTCATATTTGGGTTCTCCAATAGAGAATACAATATCCATCTTACCTTTACTCCTAAGAAACACAAGCTCTTTTTCAATCTGGGCACAATATTTCTTACAAAGTTTGGGTGAGTAATATGTTTACTTGCAACATGTTTTTTGTCCCATTAGGTAGAAGTTCTTGGTAGTGAATAATAAGAGCAAGTGTTGGGTGATCAATGTGGCTGAATCTTTAGGGAAGGGCTTGCCCTCTTCCCTTTCTTTCTCCTTTCAACTATTCTAGCATCCTGATATAGTCAACTCAGAGCTGGCGTAAATGAGGCTCAGAATGTCTAACAGATATTGGCTGCTGTTGACTCAGCAGTGTCATAATTACCAAGGCGCAAGATAACCCAGGCAGCTACGTACAGCTGGGGCCTCCCTTTGTTTTTTATACTAGCCTAACATTGTCATAACTGGAGTTCCAGAAGTCAAAATAAAACAATCGACTTAAAAACCATAAACAAGAATAGTGAAGTATGGTATAGAGAGCTCCATAGATGCTCAACCCTGGAATACTTAGCTCCATACTTCTTTTATATGAAGTATGAATTTCTTTTATATGAAGTTTTAAATTTAATGTTTTGATTAATTCAACGCTATAAAGCATTTTTGCTAATACAATAATGAATTTAATCTTCAACAATGTGGGCTGACATATAATTATAATATGCTATTCTTTGGCAAAATAACATTAATTTTTAAAATTAATTATTAATGATAAAAATAATGAATATCAAACATTGAGCCTACAACTGCATAATCACTGCCCTTTAATTTATAACCTCCACAACAAATTTCTGCATACCCCTCTGCTTTTACTGATATCCTTGGAATCTATCTGAATTCTTGCTAAAATGCACTTTCTTGTTCTTCCTCTAGAAACACATAATTAATTGAGTTCACAAGTCTATTAATTATTGCACATCACTGGACTTATATTTCAGAGATATCTGAAAATTTTTTCATATCTTCTGTCTTTCAGAAGATATGAAGTATTTATTTATATTGCTATTTGTACTTTTTGCTTTTCACTCTCCAGTCAGTATAGTTGTTATATTGTTCTGTTGCATAATATTTTTACAACTCTTGCATTTTGAGTTATTTTGTAAAAATAATCTTACACTTGCTTATGAAGTCAAGGTTGCTGTTTAGCTCTCAATTGGAAGAAAGATTCAAAACGTGTATGGTTTCTCCTTGGGTCATGAATAACACATTCTGAATATGTTAATTTACATAGAGCATCTCAGCATGTAGTAGATATTCTGAGTTAAATCGTGTCCCTCCAAAAGATTTGTTGCAGTCATGACCCAGTACCCCAAAATGTGATCTTACTTGGAAATAATATAATTACAGATGAAATTAGTTAATTTAAGATTTGGTCCTGCTAAAGAAGGCTGGGACCTTAATCCAGTATGACTTGCATCCTTATAAGGAGAAGACAGAGATAGGAAGGGCACTGCATGAAGACAAAGGCAGAGACTGGAGTGATGCACCTGCAAGTCAAGGAAAATCAAGGATTGCAGGCACACACTAGAAACTAGGAGACAGACAATGAACAGATTTTCCCTCAAAGTCCTCATAAAGAACTCACCCCACCAACACCTTGATTTCAGACTTTTAGATTCCAGAACTGCGAAAAAATACATGCGTTACATTAAGCCATCAATTTTCGATACTTTCTTATGGCAGCCTTAAGAAAATACTACAGTAAATATTGACTTTTATTTAAGCAGTATATATATTGACTTATACTCACTCAGCTGATGTATTATTATTGTCTATCTATCTACTATGTATCTATCATCTATCTATCTATCTATCTATCTATCTATCTATCTATCTATCTATCTATCTATCATCTCTCTCTCTCTCTCTTATCTATCTAAACAATCACAACATTGTGTAATGGTAAAAAACTATGGAACAAATAGGATTCCCAATAGCTGATGATGGAAGTAAAATGATTGCAAACCCTTTGGAGAGTTCAGTGAAGTTAAATACACACAATATAACCCAGCAATTTCTCTCTTAGCAAATGGAAATGCTAAGATTTCCATTTACATTCCATGGAATGTTAGATTTACATTCCATGTAATGTAAAATGTACATTCTTCTGAAAAAATGTAAAACTACACAGTATTAAGCATGTGGGCTTTAGAAATAAGCTGGACTCAGATATTTACTCAGTCACTTATAACTGTAAGACAAAAAGTATTCATGCTTTTTAACTCTGAAAGTCTCATTTATAATATGTATAAAATATTTTCTTCCTCGGCATGTGAGACCTGATATTTAATTTTAACTGGTATCTTTAAAGTTTTTTCCCTATATTGTTTGGCTTACAGAGGTGAGAAGTCAACATCACTTGTCCTTGCTTGCACACAAACACATCTTGTTAACACTACATGCATACATTACAAACGTATAGACTATGTAACGCCACAAGGTAAAGCTATGAACAAATTGTTCTGCTTTACCCTCTTAGTCTTTCTTCTCACTGAAGAGTTTAGAATTGACACAGTGTAATGTCAGGTAATTCTAATATTGCTAATTAAATACACAGAGTCACATTTTCTACAGCTAGCAGTGATGTTTCTTAGAATTACCAGTGTCACAAATGCAGTTACTTCCGTATTGTCAATATAACTCACCTGTGTCTATTACATGAGTAACCTGGTCAGCTGATGAGATTGCTATTTGAGTCAATGCATGTTTTTGTAAGTACATATTAAGCCATATTACAACATAAAGCAATTGGTTCCCTCATGTTGAACATTAATATGTAATTCTTACTATTTCCCAGTGAATAGCCAAGGAATTTAGGCAATCGAAGCATCCATGAGGCTTTCATAACTCATTTAGCATCAGTTCTAATCTGAATGATCTGAGAAGTTCACTGCAGTTTTTGTGTGAACCTAAGAATAGGACAGTGGTGTAAGCACTGCCAGATGTGCTTCTACATTTGGAATGTACATAATGCAAGGTTTTCTTGAAGAAATACTTCAACTAGAAAGTAGGCAAGAGTACACTGCATAAAATCAAGATAGTATCTATAAATATAACAGCATAAATTGAATAGTATATTCTGTGTAGTGCAAAGAGAGGTACTATAGTATGGTGTTTTTGTATATAATTCATTGGGTCAGACTGCATAAGGTGGATTATTTCTTCATCACTTAATATTTGTGTGACCTTAACTAATGGCACCTTTACTTTGGACTTCAATTTCCTTATCTTTATAATGGAAATAATAATATTTATTTATGTGAATATCATGGGTCTTCCAAATAGTCCAACAACTTCTTCATGTCCATGTCCCCTGGAAGTAAGTTCAAGGCAAAACCATTTTTCTGGTGAAAAAAAAAAATATATATGATCTGATTGATTTCTGGAATTTATTTTAGTCAAAGAGTAGGATGTATGTGTATGATTCTTCAGTTTCTCTATTCTTGTGATAACCCAAAGTGGACCAGGGAGAAAGAACAGAAAACAACTCCATACACTTCCAGGCTTCCATCCTTGATCCACAAATGGTATTCTCTTTGCTTCTAAACATTGTTTCTCCTGATGCAGTTAACCTTCAGTGATTGTCATGGCCACGGCTAATCTGTGGTTTAGGGTTCTAATTCAACCACTTGTTCATTTGTGGGATGCTTATACAACCCTTTGATTAAAATGTTACTTAGTCTGGGCACATTGGTTTAAACCTGTAATGGCAGCACTTTGGGAGGCCGAGGCAGGGGATCACTTGAGATCAGGAGTTCGGGACCAGCCTGGCCAACATGGTGAAACCTCGTCTCTACTAAAAATAGAAAAATCAGCTGAACGTGGTGGCTCGTGCCTGTAATCACAGCTGCTTGGGAGGCTGAGGCAGGAGAATCACTTGAACCCAGGAGGTAGAGGTTGCAGTGAGCTGAGGTCATGCCACTGAACTCCAACCTGGGCAAGAGCGAGACTCTGTCTCCAAATAAATAAATAAATAAATAAAATAGTTAATTAAAGATGAAGTTTGACTATCACAACTTTCTTGTCCTTGTATCTGGCCTATAATCATGAGCAATCTGTGCTCTCTGACTACTTCAGAGAAGAAGCTTATTCTTCATAATGTTATTTACATCCAAAGAATGTTTATCACAAGTGAAAGGCAACATTAGACTCAGTTGTTCTTTTTCTTACTGAAGGAATAGTTATGAACTCTTGGAACTTAAATATTCCATTTCTCAGTAATGGCTAAAGTTTAGGGCCCCATTGTCTTTCTTTGAGAATTTTAAATATGTTATTTCTGATATATATTTTTGCCATAAATTTATGCTATATAAATACCTCATGCTTTTGGTTTTTTTTCTTTGTTTTTGTCTAGATTCTCAAAGAACTGATTCTTTTTCTTGAAGTCTAGCAGTTTTACTGGAATACATATTGATCATTCTGGAACATTATGTAGTTTTCTTTTTTTAATTCAATAAAATTTTTCTGAATAATACATTTTAGTATATGTTCTGCTCCCTTGCCTGATTTACTGCTTCAGAAATTTCTATTAACTCAGAGTTTTATTGTCTACATTTAATATTCATTACTTTGTGGTGAAAAACTTATATTGCTTTTATATTTTGCTTTTTCTTTTAACTTTTATGCTTCTTAATGCATTATTATTTTTGTAATTCACTCCTGGGTTCTTATTTGTTTAATCTTAATTTCTAAATACTTAAAAAAACTAATTATTTCTGCATTCCTGCCACCCATTTCAGATATTTGTAACTTTCACATATTGTATTTTCATATGTCCTATAAATATCTTAATGTTTCTTAATCATTTTGAATAACAGGTTAAGGTTATGATATTTTTAGCAGATTTTTGGTGTGACTATACAGTGTTAGTAGCATTCCTAATCCTCTTGTTCTCAAGATAATTTTGGTTAAAATTAGACCTTCATAATTTTCTATGAATGCACGTGTTTGTGTATCTGTGTGTGTGTGTGAAATTAGTTTCTGTATTTTTTAGGCAGAATCTTGATTCAGTAGCTTTTCTGAATTCACAATATTTGCTTTTCTATTGTTTCATGTTGTGTTAAAAATGTGGGTTCCTCGACCCATAGCTAAGGTGAACTTCTCACTTTAAACAACTGCAAAACTGTACACATTTATAAGTGAACTGTTTTCTGGTGCTGGATAACAAACAGCAAAGTCAAAGAGGCTGGATCCATAAGTGAGCTCCACATTCACCCAAGGTTTTACCTTTGAATGTATTCCTAATCAGGAAAGCAGATCCCAAGCTGAGCCGAGGTGCATACATGGGAAGATCAGAGCTTCTCAGTTCGCAAATTTGTTAGGCAGGTTTTGGGAATGGTAAAATTCTACAGAGGAGAACCCCCACCCAGAAAACTGTGAAGGGATTCTCCTAAAGTCCTTGGCCAAAAGCTTGGCCTCTGGGAAGACCATTCATTGAGGCCTCTGGGAAGCCTAGCAGGAAGTCATTGTTGATGCATAGAGAATCAAAGGTTATGCATTTCTGAAGCTAAAGCTGTGCCAGAGCGAAGAACTCTCATGAAGCAATTAGATTATTTAATTGAAACTTATGAAGGCAATTTTGCCAGGCAACTAAATTACTGGTGGATACTCCTGAATCTGTTCAAGGAGATTGTGTGTGTGTGTATGTATGTGTGTATACATACATTTGTATATGTGTGCGTGTTTGTATACATGTAGTATATGGGAAAAACTGCAATAAGTAGGAACACATCAAGAGTTGACCCGTATGTTGGAAATAGAGGACAAGGACTTTGATGCTACCATTATAAATATAAATATAGACATGAAGAACAGTGTCATCCTGTTGGTTGAACAAGACTCTATAGAAATAGAATCTATTAAAATGAAAATTCTATAACTAAAAATCATAATACTGACAAACAATTGTATATTGATTATGTAATATACCATATTGAGAAGTTAGAAAGCCAATCCACACAAATTGAAAGTAGAACAAAGGGAATACTAAAAATGAAGATAGATATTAACAAAGTTGGAAACATAAATTTAAGCTTACAGATAGAACATATTAGTTATTTTGATAAATTCCTAACAGAGTTGATCAAGATAAAAAATGAAAAAATAAATAATCATTAGAAATGATGGAGGTACCATTAGACATTGTAAAGACTTTAAACTAGCGAACAATATGAAGAAAACTGTTTACATTAATAAATTATTTACATGACATGAACAAAGTTCTTGAAAACTCAGTTTAGCAAACATGATACAAAAGGAATTTAAAACACTAAAGGGCCCTACATCACTTTAGAAGAATTATACTTTTAAAACATTTTGCAAAAAGTCTCAAGGACCTGGTGGCTTCATTGCTATATTTTGTCAAACTTTTAATAATGAAAACATAGTAATTTTATAGACTTCTTTCAGGAAATAAAGGTGAATTGTATTTTATTTATCTCATTTAAGTCACTCAAAAGTAAAATATGAATTTCTTAATCAAATTGTAAAAGCATATAAAATTTTTAACACACTAAGGCACAGGTTTATCCCAATTATGGAAGTTTGTTTTAATATTTTAAATCAAACAAAGTAGTCTTGCACATTCTCAACAAAAAAATTTTAAGAATTATCTCAACATCTTCAGGAAATGCATTGACAAAATCCAAAACCAATTTATAATTTTAAAAAAAATTTCATAAAATAGAAATAGAAATTAACTATAAGGTTATAATAGATTGTGTATAATCTACAACTAAGATTATTATTGTTAAAATATTAGACGGCTTCTTTTAATTTGGAGATTAAGAGTATGTTATCTTAACTTTTAACTTTTCCCTCCCTCCCTTCCTTCCTTTCTTTTCCTTTTCTTTTCTTTCTGTTTCGTTTCGTTTCTTTTTACTTTTCTCTTTCTTTCCTTCTTTCTTTCTTTCTCTTTCCTTCCTCCCTCCATCCCTCTCTCCTTTCCCTTTTCTCTTTTCTTTTCTTTTTTTTTCTTTTCTTTTCTCTCTCTCTCTCTTTTTTTTTTTTTCAGTGTCTCTGACCCAGGCTGGAGTGTCATAGCTCAATCATGGCTCACAGCAGCCTCTACCTTGCAGGCTTAAGTAATCTTCTTACCTCAGCTACTTTCATTTTGTGTGTGGAGACAGGGTCACACTATGTTGCCCATTCTGTTATTGAACTCCTGGGCTCAAGTGATCTTCCTGCCTCAACCTCCCAAAGTGCTGAGATTACAGGTGTGAGGCCCTGCGCCTGGCCCATCTTAATATTTATATTCAGTATTGCGCTAGAAAGAACAAATGGTGGCATAATCTAAGAGCTAGAAAGGATACAGATAGAGAAATAAGCAAAAACTCTTTTATGTGTGTATAATATGTCTGTGTTAAGAAAATGCTAAGGATTCTAATAAATGTTTTTTAGTAAAATCTAGTATATAATAATAATTTTCTTTTTATAACCTAGCAATAAAAACTAAAAAATTATAAAAGTGGTCCTTATAACAGAGGAGGAGCACCATCATCTTGGACAAACACCGCCACTTTAAGTTCCAGCTCCCTTTCTAGTCTCACGCATTTCCAGGAAATCATGTAGAAGCTTCTCTTCTAACTACAAGCAGCCACAAAGAGCAGATAATAAAATACAGACAAGACAGCTCAGGCACAGAGGGAGGTGGGGGAAAAGTCTTTTGGGTAACTGCCAAACTCCACTCTCATACAACGAGCCCCAGTAAAACAGTGGGCCTTAATAAGCACGTTTCTTTTCCTTCAGGTGCACTAAGATAGGAAATCTAAAAGCAGACTCAGGGAGTATGTCTGCAGCTGCAGAAAGATGTATGGGAACAGACACACAACTCTCCCTCCCAGAAAAGCACAACAAAAAGACACAGAAGCAGTCCAAGCCTCTGATAAACATTATCACCTTGAATACTTACAAACTCTTAGTCTGTGGCCGGGCGCGGTGGCTCACGCCTGTAATCCCAGCACTTTGGGAGGCCGAGGCGGGAGGATCACGAGGTCAGGAGTATGAGACGAGCCTGACCAACATGGTGAAACCCCATCTCTACTAAAAATACAAAAAAAAAAAAAAATTAGCTGGACGTGGTGGTGTGCGCCTGTAACCCCAGCTACTCCGGAGGCTGAGGCAGGGGAATCGCTTGAACCCGGGAGGCAGAGGTTGCAGTGAGCCGAGATACCGCCACTGCACTCTAGCCTAGCCTGGGCGACAGAGACTCCATCTCAAAAAAAAAAACCCAAAACTCTTAGTCTGTAATAAAGTGTGCCTCTGATCTAATTCTGCCAGATGCCCTCTTCAAGGGCCACCTTTCGTGATTCTTTCCTCTTTCTTTAATTCTTACATTTACCATGGGATTCTATCCTTGAATATTTGTACAGAATAATGTACTTTCTAACAACAGCTAAATATTAGATGAATATTATTGTTGAATCACTTTATTTTGATTGATATAAAGATACATCAATTTGCAAATGATAAGAGCAGTGATGCTTAACCCAGTAGTCTTTAATAGCTCATTTATTTTTAACCCATTTTGAAGTATAAATTGAAAATTGTTGTGAGAGTAAAAATTGCCTTTGAAAGCAAGGCTTCTACAGCTTTTATTAGAAGCCCTTGAATAATAAGTGAGTTTTGAGATGTATACGTTTTCTTCTTTTTAGAAATTATTAAGGCAATTTCCTCAGATAATACTAAAATAATTTTAGAAAATAATGTGGAAATGGTGAAAGTACATCTAATACTTTTATTGTAACCCGAAGCTATTCTATGAATGTATATCATCATTTTCAAGGCCGAGACGGGCGGATCACGAGGTCAGGAGATCGAGACCATCCTGGCTAACACGGTGAAACCCCGTCTCTACTAAAAAATACAAAAAACTAGCCGGGCGAGATGGCAAGCGCCTGTAGTCCCAGCTACTCGGGAGGCTGAGGCAGGAGAATGGCGTAAACCCAGGAGACGGAGCTTGCAGTGAGCTGAGATCCGGCCACTGCACTCCAGGCTGGGCGACAGAGCGAGACTCCGTCTCAAAAAAAAAAAAAAAAAAAAAAAAAAAAAAAAAAAAAAAAATGACTTAAGGATAAAGGGTGCAGAGAGCTTCATAATATTTAGTTACCAATTACATATATTGGGAAAAAGGGATCAGGCTAACTTTAAATAAATTGTAATGTTATTATTATAAACAATTGTATCTCTTAATTTCTCACATTTTATTTTAATAATAGACTAGATCTCAGCCTCAAAGAGTTTTTGAAGGGGTGGCCTGCCCCTCCGCACCTGTGGGCGTTTCTCGTTAGGTGGAACTAGAGACTTGGGAAAAGAAATGAGACACAAAGTATAAAGAAAAAGTGGGCCCTGGGGACCGGCGCTCAGCATACAGAGGACCCACTCCAGCACCAGTCTCTGAGTTCCCTCAGTATTTATTGATCATTATCTTTATCATCTCAGAAAAAGGGAAGTGGCAGGATAATAGGAGCATGGTAGGGAGAAGGTCAGCAGTAAGACATATGAATAAAGATCTCTGTGACATGAATGAGTTTTAAGGAAAAGTGCTGTGCCTTCATATGCATATGTAAACATCTCCATAAACCTTTTTAGTGCACAAAGAGCAGCATTGAGCTAGCAAGTCCCACCTTCAGCCCTAAGGCGGTTTTCTCCCATCTTAGTAAATGGAACATACAATTGGGTTTTACACCGAGATGTTCCATTGCCCAGGGACGGGCAGGAGACAGATGCTTTTCTCTATCTCAACTGCCAAGAGGCCTTCTTGCCTCTTTTACTAGTCCTCCTCAGCACAGACCCTTCACGGGTGTCAGGCTGGGGGACGATCAGGTCTTTCCCTTCCCACGAGGCCATATTTCAGACTACCACATGGGGAGAAATCTTGGACAATACCTAGCTTTCCTAGGCAGAGGTCCCTGTGACCTTTGGCAGTGTATTTGTCCCTGGGTACTTGAGATTAAGAGAATGGTGATGACTTTTCACAAGCATACTGCGTTCAGGCACTTGTTTAACAAAGCACACCCTGCACAGCCCAAAATCCTTTAAACCTTGAGTCACCACAGCACATGTCTCTTGCAAGGACAAGGTTGGGGGTAGGGTCACAGATTAACAGCATCTCAAATATAGAACAAAATGGAGTGTATCTCTCTTTCTTTTCCTCACAAGTTTTCATTCTCAAAATTACTTAGAGATCACTTAACCTTCATTTACAGTTAACCCTTAATGTCACATCAGTATTAATCTTACTTGGAAATAATTATTTTATCGATTGAATATAAATTAGAATATGTTTTAAAACAAAAGCTGAGCATGGTTTTATTTTGTAGCTAAAAATGTAATTTAAGAATCTACTATTTAATTGTTTAATCTAAAATTCTCAAGCAGTATATCTACCATATGTAATTGATTTTTTATTTTATGGGGTGTTTTGATGGGCAAATGTTTCAAATTTTGATTAATTTCAACTTATCAATTTCTTTATTTTATGGTTGCTCCTTCAGTCTCCCTAAGAAAATTTCCTACCAATGATTACAAAGAAAATTCCTTTAAGACTGTATAGTTTTTTAAAGTATCTTGCAACTTATTATTCATTTTCAACCTGATTTGATTTTTTTAAGTTATTATATTCTTATATGAACTTTAGAACTGCTTGTTAATTTTTATTACAAGCCTTCTTGGATTATATAACGAAGCATTGGAACTACCAGTCATTTCAGGGAGAACTAACATCATAACGATATTGCGTCTCATCAAAGTTTGGTAGTTTTCAGTGTAGTGCTCTGTCACTTCATAAGTTAAAGATATTCCAAAATATATATATATTTTAATCTCATGGTAAATGTAAGAATTAAAGAGGAAAGAATCACGAAAGGTCGCCCTTGAAGAGGGCTTCTGGCAGAGTTAGGTCAGAGGCACACTTTATTACAGACTAAGGGTTTTTTGTTTTCTGTTTTCTGTTTTTTTGAGATGGAGTCTCTGCCGCTGCCGCCCAGGCTAGGCTAGAGTGCAGTGGCGGTATCTCGGCTCACTGCAACCTCTTGCTGCCCGGGTTCAAGCGATTCTCCTGCCTCAGCCTCACATATCTCTCTTTTGAACAGCAAGCATTCAAATCAGGGTTCAGTAACATCATCAAAGTGTGAACAAGAAGGCTGCTAGAGCTGGCAGTGTCACCAAGTCTGCTCAGAAAGTTCAGAAACCTAATGAATGTTATCCGTAAACCTGCCACCCTGTCGTAATCAGTGGAAATATCTCAGATCTGTTTGTCTCAATTGACCATTGAAATTTTCTTGGACTACAAAATCATTAAGCCAGAAAGAAAATTCAAGCTGGGAACTACTTGGGGCAAACCTGCCTCCCATTCTTTTCAAAGTCATCCCTCTGCTCCCTGAGATAAATGCCTATCTGATTGCCTCCTTTAGAAAGACTAATCAGAAACTCAGAAAAATGCAACTGTTTGTCTCTCACCTACCTGTGACCTGGAAATCCCCTCCCTGCTTTGAGTTTTCCCACCTTTCTGGACTGAACCAATGTTCATTTTACATATATTGATTGATGTTTTATGTCTGCCTAAAATGTGTTGAAAGGACACAAAGACACAAAAATGCGTACCCGCTCCCCCGCCACACCCTATTGCTAAACCCTTTGTTCTGCTCTCTAATCTCTGCACGTACCAGAGATTTCATAAGTTCTGTAAGTACCTGTTTTTCTTTCTGAGGCCGGGTCACAAGACGTGTTTAAGTAAGATAAACTCTTGCTGCCATAAACCGGTTGTGCAACCTGACGCAATATAATTAACTGCCTTTGTGTAAAACTGCTCTCCCGCCTCAAGGGTTGAACCGAAATATCAGAAATGGCGGGAACCAATCAGAGTTAGCCAAATCGCCTTGTTCAAACACTAGCCAATCATACATCTGATTTGTATAATAATTCTATGCTCACTTTCCTTAGACTATATAACACTGTTCGGAACTCAGTGGGGGAGCTCTCTCCTGCCTGTCTCGTTTCACGAGCAGGTGAGAGTTCCAGGTTCGAACCTGTAATAAAGGTCCTTACTGCTTAGCTTTGACTCTGGACTCTGGTGGTCTTTTTTCGGGGAATAAACGGTCTGGGCAGAACAGTGTAAAACCAAGCTGTGCTCTGACCACCTTGGGCGCATGTCATTAGAACCTCCTGAGGCTGTGTCATGGGTGTGCATCCTCAAACTTGGCAAAATAAACTTTATAAATTAACTAAAACCTGTCTCAAATTTTCTGGGTTCAAAATATCTATCTAGGCTTAAGCAGAATACAAAATATGTAGAGAAAACAGATGTTTCTGGGGAACTTTGTTACTAAATATAACCATGACAATTAATTGCATTAATACTACTTCCCAATACATTCAAAATCTAAAATTCTGCCCTACAAAGAAATCACAGCATGAAGGCATTATTTAAAACCTCTTCTTTTTCCATTATTTTGCCAATTTCTTTGAACCATCTTTAATGCTACCTGAGATTCAAATTTACGTAACAACCAGTAACCGTCTAGTTGTTCCCCAATCTCTTCACCTTCTAACGTCTAAATTCAGGGCTTTTAAAAAGGACTTGAAACATTGGTTGAAGTGAGAGACGGTGGTGGAGACTTACTTATAAGTGATTTTTTTCTTCCTGAGGAGGAAATACAGTCTTCTTCATATACCTGTTGGTTCCTTCCCTCTCTGCCTTAGGTGATCCAACTGTAATCATGATACTCTCCCTTTCCCCCAATGCAAGGAACTGAATTGTCTATGATGTCAAAATCACAATTCTGTTACCTCACTGTGATGGAGGCCTTACAGCAAGGGGAAGTTGTGAACAGCCCTGGGCTCTTCTTAAGCTTTGCAAAGTGTTCTGGATAGGGCTAATTGCAGAACCAAGAGAGAAAGGCCCCCAAACTGTTGTAAATTCTAAGTTTAAAAGGTTTGAGCCCATCCTGCAGCTAGAAGAGGGGTTCCTGGGACTCAGAGAGGGCCCTTTAGGACCATGGACTACATTTCCCAGCAGCCTTCATGTCACATTGGCATCCTCCACTGGTGGGCAGGGGAGTCCTTCCAAGAGAGGGCTGTAGAGGACAGGGCAGGGCAGGAGAGCAGCTGAGAGGAGCCTTGGCTGAACTATTAAGGACCAGGATGACAAAGAAAACCCCTTCTTTCCCGGCCAAACAAAACAAAGAAAAAGACCAAAAAATAAGCAAAAAAGAGTTTTGTATGTAAATCTGTGTGTCAGAGTTGTTTTCCTAGGAAACCTGACCCTAAACATTTGAAGCCAGGAGTCAACCAAAGTAGCCAACTCTAAAATGGGAGTTTGGGGTTGGATGGCTTGCTAGTTAGTTGGCTGTGAAGAATCTGTCGTTAGTGGTAGTTGGATGACTAATAGCCCATTAGTATGGCTTGTGGTAGTGGTATAATTATTAACCTTCCATTGGCATTTAACTGAGAAGAAATACCAATGCAAAGGAATAT
The DNA here is from genome assembly GCF_003255815.1 of Theropithecus gelada. Classification (NCBI taxonomy): domain Eukaryota; kingdom Metazoa; phylum Chordata; class Mammalia; order Primates; family Cercopithecidae; genus Theropithecus; species Theropithecus gelada. The sequence continues at coordinate 113,359,824 of NC_037676.1, forward strand.
ACTAGCAAGTCCAATGGCTCAGGATTTTGAGAGTTTCATATGAATTAGTAATACTAACTCTATAAAATCCAGCAGGTGCTGCTGAGTTTCTTCAATGCTTTAGAATGTCTAGGGATGATTAATCTCCAATTAAAACCTAAGTGTGAAAGCCAGATGGCCTCCTTGGTAGCATGTAAAGAGACTCATCTCCTACAGCTGGAACATAGGAAAAGCTCAGGATCATGGCTAAGACTTAGTTACAGAGAAGGCTGTATTCTCAATGCTAGCAATATGTTACACTGAGGTCAGAGACCTCGTAGAAAGGATTGGGGCTCTGAGACTTCATATAGAGTTGTCTTTGTCAATGTATTCAGAAGTCAACAAATCTCAGACTCTCATGGCACCTCTGTACCTGCAGAATGTCCCAGTCCGCTGTGCTAAAGCAGACAACTCAGCTATTGAAAAAATGCATAGTTATCTTCCTTGTTGAAAAAATGTGCTCCCCTCATCATCTAACCTTACATCTCTTCCTGAGTGCAGTCTTAATGATTAGCATTGTATTAGTTTCCAGTGGTTGCTTTAACTAGTTAGCACAATTGGTGACTTAAAGCAACAGAAATGTATTATCTTATAGTTGTGGAGGCTAAAAGTCTGAAGTCAGTGTCAGTGATCCCAAATCAAAGTGCTGTCAGGATTTCTGGTCATTACTGGCATTTCTTGGCTTATGGTTTTATCATTCCAATTTCTGCCTCTATCTTTACTTTGCCTTCCCCTCTTCTGTCATGTTAAAGCTCCCTCTCCCTCCCTCTTACAGAGGTGCATGAAATTGTATTTGGGGCTCACCCTAGTAATTCAGGATAATCTTCCCCTCTCAAGATTCTTAACACATCTGAACGACCCTTTTGCCTCATAACATTTTTATGGCACAAGCATTAGGACTTAACATTTTTGTGTCTCAAGGATTAGGACTTAATATTTTGGGGTGGCCATTATTTAGCCTACGATAAGCATTAATTCACAATATTATCTGGTATGGAAAGGAATAGACATTTTTATTAATGTTACAGAATACATCATAAATTAATTGCAGATCTTGGCCAACAATTACTAGAAGGAGACGGGATGGTATGTGTGTGATTGGATTCTGAAGGTGCTGAATCAAGGGTGGTGGGATGTAATAATGAATTAAGGAGAATTTTAGACTACGTAAGAGCACTTTCTCATGATACAGCAAGCATCACATTAAACTACACATTTTAGCTTTTTAGGTGCTTGCCATCTAAACACTTTAGATATTTTGTGTATAGGGACCAGAAGATAAGTAAAGAACTCATGATCTTGACAAGGGTGATTTCTTCTGATCAGCAGAAAACAGATGGTTTTACACAATTAGGGAAGGAAGGAATAGGTGTGTAACCCACATGATTCACTTTAGTAAACCTTAGTGTTTTATTTTCTAATTCTAACCATAAATGTATTTATGCAGCAGTTCTGGCCTCAGAAGAGGATGGTTACGAAGAACTCACATCACTCAGGAATGAGAATTTGAGTTCCATTACCACATAAGAAACCAAAACCTGCAAAGATGATAGCTGAGCATGAGAATTTAGAATAAATAATAGAGGAAGAAGGAGATGGGAGCCAATCCTGGCCTTGAAAACAACTACGTAGCTGGGCCTGCATGTCACTAACCTCCCTCTTCTAAATTTGAACTGAGAAAGAGAGGCCCATAGGAGCCAGAGAGGCGCTGCTTCCTGCCTGTGCATATGTTAAGCGTATTTGTGCTGTACAAGAAGTATGAAATTGTAGCAAAAAATGTTTTCGTGCTTCTGAATGTTCATGGCTTTCAGAGCAAAAAATACAGGCAATCTAGGATAATGGATTGTTGAACAGAAATTCAAGAATAAAATACTTCTTAGAGATGTATAAATTTATCTATGTGTTTACACTTTGAAGAGGAATAAAACCTCAAGCCATGAAGGAAGGCAAAATCCTAGGGACTTTTATTTGAGATTTGTTTACATTAGGAAAATAAGGTTTCTCTTCTTTCCTCAGGAGGGGAGGGTGGCAGCTGTACAGCAGCTCCTTATAAGATCCTAGATTTGTCACTTGAGGGCTCCTCTTCTGTGGCACAAACCCAAAAGTGCAGTTGACAACTGCCCTAATTTCATTGCCTCCGAGAGATTGGGATAAGGGAAAGTGATGTTGTTATTGCTATAATTAATTCTAATGCCTGATCTAGAAAAGAGATGCTTTCTTTCAGAAGAAAATTATAAATATAGGTGTTAAAACCTGATCGGAGTCAGGTTTCGACAGCCATGGAGTTGTGCTACTCAGATGTACTTTCGAGAGAACCTATTGTGAGCAGCGTAGATGGTAACAATCCTCCATCTGCCACACATTTGGATTTCCAGCAGTCTCATGACAAGGCTGCATTCTCTTCAGATTTCTCATAGACAAAGAAGAGCATGACTAGGGAATAAAGTTGGGTTGTTTCTAGCCCAATGTAGTACTCCACTAATGGGCATTTTTTCCTCTGCGGCTTCTCATTTACTTGGTCAAGAACTTCTCAGAGCTTCACTGCAGTCTGCGACTCTCCCAAATCAATTCTTCTTTATTTCCTGTTGTTTTTATAGTTATAAATCCTATTGCAAGGTTAGAATGTTCTGCCTACCTTCTCCTGCCCATTAAATCTCTTCATTGTCTAATTACGTCTTTGTATGTGCTTCTCAGAAGACCTTAAATAACAACAACTAAAACCAAACAATTTGCGTATAGATGGGATCCTGAACAACATACATTTCTAGTCTTGCCCAACTCTTCTTTTCTCTGCCATAATATGGTCTGAAGAAAAACAGAGACTATGACATTGATCTTCTGTATCAACTGTATTACATTAATTCTCCCAATTTGCAAGAAGTGGCCAGTAGGTTAAAAGTTTTGGTAAGATACATGCATTCCAGAGGGTTGAAATAAAGCTTACATACATTCAGGGGCATTCATCATTAGTAGGAAATATTAGGCTTCCATTGGTTTAGGGTATGGATATACTGGAATGGCTCCTTTAAGGTAATAGGGAAATTATTGTAACTTACACTTTCCACAATAAGAGAGAAAAACAAACACACAAAATATTTGGTAGGGCCTTAGGTTTATGGAATTACCATGTTTCACAATTGGTAATGATGTTTTAACTCATATAATATGTGACACAAAAGACTAACAGCTCTTGGTGAGTATCAGAGCAGAAAAGGATGATGAAGAAGGTCTGAAATATAATGCAAGTCCATCCTATTTTCGTACTATAGGATTTGGCAGACCCTATGGTTCCAGACTTGTTAGTATTACAGAAAGACACTGTGTAGAATTTATAGCAAGCCCCCATGGGAGAATCATAAGGCAGCCTGATAGATCATTGATAAAATTATGCCATCCACAGAGGAAAATACCATTTGCAAAGCCATTTCTGGCATGATAGTGAATCCAGGTAGAGATGAAGTGCCTGTCCATAAAACACCAAGTTGCCTGGTAGCCAGAAATGCCAACCATGAGGTAAGTTCCGTTGCACTCACTAATTCCTAAAACTGGCTGGGTAGGCAGGATTTCATGGTGAAGTAAATGTGGTAAACCCAGTTCACAAGCAATATTGGAGGATGGAAGTAAATTATTTGAGCAGGTAGTCAGCCCCTGTATTTCCTACTATGCTTCTACCATGCCTCTCCATGAGCTCACACTGTGTCCCTTTAGGGTGGTTCCAATATAACCAGCAGATAGAGTAGAAAGACCATGCTTGTTTTTACAGATAGATTGTCTTGATATGGTATGTGATTTCACTTCCTATGTCAGGGCAAGCTGAAAATGCATTTGGAATATACTAGAGACCTCCTTTATGTGCCCTTGAAAGGTGGAGAGAGAAAATCTTCCTGATGGTTAGTTTTCACATTAACTCTGGACCTTCACTCTGTAAGAAAAGAGAGTAAGCCTGAGAAAAGTATGACACACACACACACACACACACACACCCCCCGGTATGAATGGCTTGACTGGGCTGGTTGATCTAGGTCTGAAATGACAGACTAGGAGACCATGAGTAGGAGACATGTAAAAAGAACTGTTGTGGTGAACATAAAGTGTGAAGGGCAATTTAACTACTGTAACTGCAACCCACAGGGACGAATTATGAACTCTTGACATGTCACTGTAGTTTAAAGGGATTAACTAGCCACTTTGTTGTGGCAAAGAGACATTACATTAGATCCTACAATACCAAAAGGTGTGGCAATTTATCTTGTCTAGAATCAACACATATAAAGTATGGTATTGACATTCCTGCACATAATGTCTTGGCCACACAATATATAAAGGTTACAGAGTGTTTCATTCACCAACACAGGATCCTGAATAATACCGAATTGGATTAAGATACCAATTTTATATCAAGAATTTTGCAACTCATGATCTAAGATTCAAGAGTCCAATCATATTACTGCACCATTCAGTACATAGAACGTGCTGGCTTGATAGGACAAAGAAATGGCCTGTCCAAGGTGAAGTTGAAGTGCCATTTGGATATGATGCCTTGTGCTGATGGACACTACGTGCCAAGATAAAGTATACACACTACATCAGTGACGATTATGAAGCCCTGTGTCCTTAATAAGTAAAATACAATCCAAGGTGCATAAGTAGTAGTGTCACTTTTTAGCATTCTCCAGAAACCCATCTGGAGATTTTGCCTTTCCTGTCTACACAACTGTAGGTTCTGTTTTGGAGCCTTGGTTCTCAGAAGGAAAATGCTTCTATTGGGGAAATAACAAGAGTCTAATTCAACTTGAATCTATGGCTGTCACTCATTCACTTCATGCTCCTCATTGCAGGAGAACCACTGACAAGGAAACAAGTCACTTTCCTTTTAGAGACAGTGAACTTAAATGATCAAGAGATAGTACAACTAATATTACATATTCAGGCACCCAAGTGACTTACTTGTGCATCTATTCTTTGCCAAATAATGAAAGTAAGTGGTAAAGTTCATTAATGTCATCTGAGAAGTGCTTATTGATCAGGAGTTAAGACCACTCAGAGATAAAGTTCTTAGTCAAGCTGTAAGGTAAATCTCTGAAACCACAAGAAGCATAAGTAAAACACAAGACAAATCTAGACTTGGTAGTATATTACAGATAACATAAGTATCAGGTTTAGTTATGAGCATCTAACGGCAGGAATATAATATCAACAAAGTATAGCAATGGGAACTGTTATGCATACCCATAAATATCAGTTTATAATTATTCCAGGAAGAGTTGCTGGCTAAAATTACTGAAAATGTGTTTTCTTATCACATTATACAAACGAGCAGCTCTAACGCATGCAAGAGTGGTCTACATTCTTAGGGCTTCCTAGATGTCCCCTGCTACCAGAATAAATCATTCACTTCTTTCAGGTTTTTGCAGTGTTGGCAGCTCACATCTATCTCCTGAGCCCCTCCTTAAGAATGGTTCTCATCTAAAAAAGTTTTCTTGCCTAAACTTATATTCTCTTACCCAAGAAGCCAGTGTTCAATGTCTGGCCAAGGGAACGAATGTAAAGGCAAGTTTCTTGGCTTCAATACAAGACAAGCCTGTAGGGTAATCCCTGTGCCAGAGCTCTGAGTTTGACCAGCCAAGACCTCTGTAGTAACCGAATCTTAGTTCAAATTATTGTTCTGCCAATTCTGCTTTCTTCAGTCTTCAACAATGTTTATCAAAAGAGCAATTCCTGTTTAATCTCTTCTATATAAATCTCTGTCTCAGATTCCACTTCCCAAAGAAACCCAACTTCAAAGTTCATTTGTTTATAGTCTATTTTTTCAGATTATGGAAATGTTGATAAAGTTATATATTCTGATAACCAAAAAGGAAATACGACTTTTTTTTGCTTTGCCAAGGTAATGTGAAAGAATCCGTACTGGCAGTCAACATGAACTTGTTTTGAAGTTGATGCATCCCCAGATCATTGACTTTCTACCAAACAAATTGAAATGCAGAGAGATAATTTCAAAATAAAATTATATCAGGTGCCCTTATATCAACAGAAGGTACAACATCATTTATTTTTTGATGCCCAGAGGTAATTCACAGGCATCAGATAAATAATTTTATTAGAAATAGGGGATTAGATCACTCCTTCCTCAAAATCTGTATCATTGTTTTAGGTTTTGTTTTGTTTTGTTGTTGTTGTTGTTGTTTTTTGAGACGCAGTCTCGCTCTGCCGCCCAGGCTGGAGTGCAGTGGCGCGATCTCAGCTCACTGCAAGCTCCGCCTCCTGGGTTCACGCCATTCTCCTGCCTCAGCTTCCCGAGCAGCTGGGACTACAGGCGCCCGGCTAATTTTTTTTTTTTTTTTTTTTTTTTTTTGTAGAGACGGGGTTTCACTGTGGTCTCGATCTCCTGAACTTGTGATCCGCCCGCCTCGGCCTCCCAAAGTACTGGGATTACAGGCGTGAGCCACCGCGCCTGGCCGTTGTTTTAGTTTTACTCACTAACCCTACTACCAATGTTGTATCTTGAATGCTAGAATTTTGGTGAAGGTTAACATCTCTGAGCTGTCTCATTTAAAATGCCCAGTAATCAGTAGCCTGTATTCCTTTGCTGTATTTAGTCAAGAATGGTATTTTTGCAGGAGCAGAATAAACTAATTCTGAAAACATACCCAGGGAATCATGATGACATTTCCAGTTACTTCAACTTTGCAAACTCAGATTTATGTTTATTTATTTCCTCCGAAATTATAATAGTCTTTTCTTTTAAGGTAATCCCTCTATGAAAAAAGAATGAAAACAAACTTTATCTCATCCTAAATACCTGAACTCTGGCATACAGCTTAGGGTTCTTCTAAATATTTCTGATGTCTTAATGAACTTGGAGGCAAAAATGAATGCTTGTTGCCTTTAACTCTTGATAAGTCCCCACCATCTGCCTCAGATTTTATAAGGCAAATATCTTTAAATTTAAAAAGAGCAGGATAAATAAGGTGGTCCTTTAGAAGCAGAGAGAACTTCATTCTTCAGATTTACGACTCTTTATCTTGGTGCTATCTCACTTGGCTTCTTTCCCAGAAATTTTTACTGTCTAAATTGATAGTCTGTCAAGGCTTTTGACCTGGATATAGTAGATTCTTAGAGTTTAACTCTTTCTGCTATTAAATCAATCTCATTTTAACTTGCATTAATCTCTACTAGAATTTTTATGGATTTAAGAAACTAGTTTCCTAAAGAAAAAGATAGTAAGCAGGAAATTTGTCTCTGTCCAAACTATGTAATGCATCATAAACAGTGCAAAAAATTGGCTACTCAAAATCTTTCTCATTAGTCATTTCTCTAGGAATTTCTTCCACATTAACTCTGTCTCTGTTAAAAGCAGTTTTAACAGAGAATATTAATCTCATGAAGTCGATTTAAGATACCAATTTTTCTACAATTTGAGAAGAAAATTACTCACATGGTTTAGAATACCAGCATCTGAATGATCTAGGAAGTAGATCAAAATATAATATTCTCCCGTCTGCATTTTTAATTCCATATGAGTTTTCTTGGACGCTCAAATTATAACCTCCATTATCTTTTATCAGCCAAGAAAAAAAATTAAAAAGAAAGAAAAGAAAAGAAATGATTTCCAGGCAATTGGGGTATATTTTAAGCTGTGATTATGGGAATGTTGTCATTGATGTTCCTAACAGCACCAGCTCTAACTCAAGGAGGAGAAGCATACCATAATGGCTTTCATTTATTGTTGGTGTAAAGCAAAATTGTACAGCTACTTTGGAAGACAGTTTGACTCTTTCTAAAAAAACTAAACAAACTCTTAGCATATAATCCAGCAATCATGCTCCTTGGTATTTAGCCAAATGAATTGAAAGCGGAGGCCTACATGAAAACATGCACAAAGCTATTTATAGCAGCTTATTCATAGTTGCCAATATTTGGAAACAATAAAGATGTTCTTCAATAGTGACTGAGTAAAATAAACTAGTATATGCAGACAATGAAATATTACTCACTGCTAAAAAGAGATGACCTATCAACCATGAAATGGCATGGAGGAAACACATGCATATTACTAAGTGTCAGAAGCCAGTTGGAAATGGTATGTACCATATGATTCAGCTCTAGTAGTATATGACATTCTGAAAATGGTAAAACTTTGAAGATAGTAAAAAGATTAATTTTTGCCCAGAATTAGAGGAAAGAAAGGGATAAATATACGAATCACAGAAGATTTTTAGGGCAGTCAAACTTTTCTGGATGATATTATAATAATATAAAAATATAATACATTGGTCAAAACTCACAGTATGAACACCAAGAATGACCCTTAATGTAAATTGTGGACTTTGGGTGATAATGTCCAGTCAATGTTGGGTCATCAATTGTAACAAATATACCATTCTGGGCTATGTCGATAGTTGGGTAAGCTGTGCATGCATGGCAGTAGAGGATAGATGGGCACTCTTTATTTTCTGCTCAATTTTGACCTGAGCTCCAACCTGTTCTAACAAAATCTAAATAAATTAAAAAATAAAATAAAATAAAAATAAAATTATAATGAAAAGTAACTCACTACTAGATGAACACACACACACAATCACATCCACATACACCTAAAATAAATTTCCCAGTTAAAAAATAAAAACAAAAAGAAAAATTAACCTTATTTCTTGCAATTATATATGGATGTGGCTACATACATATATATATGTGTATATATAGATATGTATCACCATTTAATACAAAATAAAACTATTGAATCTAAGCTTTTTTTTTTTTTTGAAAATCTGGAATCCCTGTGTATCACTGTTAACCCAATTAATATTGCATAAATTATTGAAATTATAATTTGTACATCTTTACTGGACAATTTCCAGGCTGCTAAAAAAACAAGCAAATAAAAACCCCACTATAGACACATGTTAAAACAAAGTAATTCATTTATGTTCAATAAAAATAATGTTTGATATAAATATGCAGTCATTTAATATTAAGAAATTTACTAAGCTGTTTCAGGAGATAGAGTTGATTTACAGATGGACTTAAGATACTTTCTTTAAACCTGGGCCAGTATGAGAACAGTGGATTTACAATGTGCCCTTTAAGTCTGAAACTTGATGAAGGACCCTCAGGGTCAGTATATTTAACGGTGGTTTGCAACTGGCCCAACGGGTTTAACAAATTTGACTTGCAAATCTGACATGCATTTTTTGCACTGCCCTTACTGGGTTAAAAGAGGGACATGCAGGACAGTCAATCTTGTGCTGTCCCTTTTCTTTGCCTAAATAATAGGCCTACATGAGTACGTCCTGCAAATTCTGGTAAGCCCTTTCAGACATATGACCTGCAGAGATCTTTGCACTATCCAGTTCTTCTTGTCCAGTTAAACAAGTTAAAGATCCTTTTGTTGATTTTTAACATTTTTTTATCTGTTTATTTACACAACCCTCCATCTATTATACTGTATAATGTTCTTTCTTCTTCTTTCTTTCTTTTCTTTTTTCTTTTTTTTTTTTGGTATGGCTGTAGCTTTGTATGGGTGATCCTTCTGGGGACAAGTATGGTCCTAACATAGACACTTAAATTCACTCAGAAAAACCTGAATGAAATGAAATTTAGTAGGTAACTTCCTTTTCTACAGGGTATTTGGGGTTTTTCTTCTGGTTCGCATGCAATTTGTCTTCACACTCTGGTGTAAAGGAATTCTACTTCAATTATATAGCCTGAATAAATATTGTACAGAAGAAATGTACCCTTTGGGGAATTTTAATTCCCTACAATTTACTAAGAATCTACACTGATGTAAAAAGGGAGGGGTCAGTGCAAGAGCGTCTAGCCTTCTACTTTTACCTCACCTGTTCTTCTATGTTAACATTTCAAGAGAATGAGATGAAGTTTTAACTGTGACTCCTAAGTTTTGGCCTTATAATAGCGTATAAATTGGTAACATTTACAAATACAGGAAGTATTGATGTATTTATTTGACTAAGAGCAGGTATTGGGAAATAGTATAAAGAGTTTTAGTTGGGTCATACTGTGTTTTTCCTATAAGACATCCAAAAAAAAAAAAAAAGACAAGTAGGCAGGTGAATACTTGAATATTCCTAAAACTACAACTCAACAAGAGCTTACCAAGAATGTTCTATTTTCTTTTTAGTTCAACAGTATAGTAATATTATAACTAGATATAAAATATATTTTTCAAAAAGAAAAATGTTCAATGTAATCTAGAAGTAAGCAATCCAATTATTTTTCTCCGGTCTCTTTTTATCATTTTTCTTCTTGTTTTTCTTCATCATAAAACATATTTTTCAAAATTAAAACTTTCAGTGTAATCTGGAACTAAGCAAATCAATTATTTTTCTCCTTTTCTTCTTCTACTTGTTTATTATTATCATTGTCATTATTATTATTTTTCTTTTGGCTCAGCCATCCCCAAGTTGCATAAACCCCAAGCAAAGCATTATTAATGTAGGTAATATAAATTATTTTTCCCCTCATTTCACTCTATTATTTATAAAGACTAGAAATGACAATAATTTACGTATGTTTTATCTTGGAACAATTTTTTGGAGAGAACAAATAAAAGAGTGGTTTCTTTAATGGAGTAGTCTCTTTAAATGATTATTTTTGTTACTTATTCCCTTTCACTGAAGTACAGTCATCCCTTGGTATCTGTTGGTGATTGGCTCTTGGACTAACTCCACTATGGATACCAAAATCCAGTGATGCTCAAGACCCTTACATTAAATGTTATAGTATTTACATATAACCTACACATATCTTCCCACAGACTTTAAATCATCTCTAGATTACTTATAATACCTAATGTAATGTAAATTTCATGTAAATACTTATTACACTGTATTCTTTAGGGAATAATGACAAGAAATAAAAGTCTACAGAGTCAGTGAAGATACAACTTTTAAAAATATTTTTGATCTATTGTGGTTAAATCCATTGACGTTGAGCCCAAACATATGAAGGAATGACTACAATTTGTTTAAATTATTTCTCTAGGAAACTTCTGTAGAAAGATGGATTTGGGTGTACTTCTCCAGTCTTGAGAAGAGATATATATTAGAAATCAAAAAAAGGACATGGCATAAGTGCAAACTGGAAAATGAACAAGAATTTAAATGAAGCAACTCATGTGGTTCATTCTATCTTAGCATACACAATAAAATAGAAATGTAGAATTATATATTAAAGAGTGAATTTTTCAGAAATCTGTGTGTGTATACTCACATACATATGTCATATATGCATATATATGTTTATACTCATATTCTTTGGGACATTGTGCTAGACTATTTGGACTACAACAGCAAAATTTCATAGCTTCAGTAGAATACAAACAATCAAAAATTATTCCTCACAGTTTTGGAGGCTAGGAGGTCCAATGTCAAGGTGCTGGCAGAATCAGTGTTTTACGATGGCCCTCTTCCTGGGTAACCATCTTTTTGCTATAACTTCACTTGATGGAACGGGTAAGAGATCTCTATGGAGTCTCTTCCATAAGGGCACTCATCCTATATGCTAAAGGCCCCTTCTTAATTCCATCATCTTTAGGGTTAGAATTTCAACACATGAATTTGTGAGGTCATAAGCATTCAGTCCATGCTGATCTACAACAAGATTAAGCTCATGTTACTTTTCACCCTGTCTAATGTTTACCCAGAGCAAGGCCTTAGCAATATTGACTTTTGCTACCTGTGAGTAGAATATTAGTTTTGTTGCATAACTGCATATTTTTCTCAGAGACAGATAATTTTCCAGTACGTATTTTCCCTGATAAAAACCTTTATTAAAGCCTTAGAACCTATGTCAACATATATTAGAAAATTATGAGTTTTGCATACATGCTTTAAGTGACAGCAATTATTTTACACTTAAAAATGGCACATTTATTTAATTTTCACTCAATTATGTATGAATCACCACTAATTGCCAACGAGAAGTTAACATATGTTTTGTCAAAAAATGTCTCAAGGTTTTCAGTTACTTTGCATTATGTTGATGATGGATTTTTTATCACATCATCATTGCAAAAGGTCAGTTCCAATATATGGAATGGCTGATAGTAGATTTGTAATTACTGTAGTGCCTCAGAGTGATATCTGGCCTCCTGGGAGCACTAGCCTATGAATGCTGTTGCCATAATCTGTGAGCAGGAGAATAATGCCGATATTTCAGGTTTCTAGAAATGTAAATGATCCATAGTATAAACCTCGACCAATGTGTAAGAAGAAGCAGATAAAAAATATTGAAGCACGCTTAGCATGAAAACAGAGAACCATTCAGCTGTAGTTACACCTCGACTGCCTTCTCTTTAGTTGCTCATATCGGTCGAGATGTAAACTATGGACTTCATCCGAGTCTGTCTACAGTGGATTCGGCAGGGACCAGGTCTTCTGCGATGCTGAGTGATATTACTCCCAAAAGTTAAAAATACCAAATGCATGACAGTGCTCAAATGACTGGCTAATATGGTGGTAGTCATTAGCCCATCAAGATGTCTTATTTAAGGGGAATGTGTGGGCGATCTTAGTTTTATGGCCCTGAAGTCAGAACTGGATGCCAGGTATAGTTTCAGTATAGTCACCCCCAAGTATCATGGGCCCGGAGCGAGGAGGGTAGCACTCCAGCGTGGGATGATGATTTCTCAGAGTTTGGTAGATTAAGAGACCAAAACCTGGTAGGGGATATTTATGTTGATGAGAGGATGTCTTGACTAAAATGTGCTATGTCTGATGAACAACTGCATGTACTATGAAATATTAAGGATTTACAGGAGGGATCAATATCCATGTGGACTGGGTTTAAATGTACATCACAGACCTGATTAATTATTATCTATAGGTTTTATAAAATCTGCAATAAAATGTGAGAAATAATATTCTGGGTGAGGATTTATAATTAGGAAGAATAAAGCACTGAGATAAAGAATAAGAGCAGACATAATATCCATGGTTGACACTGCTCACAATCTTTTCTCAAGTCTTTTAATAAACTTCTGGTGAGATGACCAAAACAAAAAATAGATAAATGGGACTCAATTAAACTAAAGAACTAATGCACAGCAAAGGAAACTATCAAAATAATAAATATACTACCCAAAGAATGAAAAAATATTTTTAAACTATGCATCCAACAAAGGACTAATATACAGTATCTATAAGGAACTTAGATGAATCAACAAGAAACAAACAGCCCCATTGAAAAGTGGATAAAGACATGAACAGACACTTCTCAAAACCAAGACATGCAAGTGGTCAAAAACATTAAAAAATGCTCAACATCACTAATCCTCAGAGAGATAGATATCAAAACAACAATGAGATACAATCTCAAACCAATCAGAATGGCTATGATTAAAAAGTCAAAAAATTACAGATGTTTGCAGGCTATGGAGAAAAGGTAATGCTTATACACTGTTGATGGAATGCAAATCTCCAAAGCAGTCTGAAGATTTTCCAAATAACTAAAAATAGAGCTACAAATAGATCCAGAAATCCCATACACAAAGGAAAATAAATAATTCTACCAAAAGGATACATGCACTCGATGTTCACTGCAGCACTATTCACAATAGAAAAGACATGGGATTAATTTATGTGCCATCGGTGGTAGAAGGGATAAAGAAAGTATGGTACATAAACACATGGAATACTACATAACAATAAAGAGAAGGAAGTGCTTTGCAGAAACATGAATGCTGCTGGAGGCTGTTATTCTAAGTGAATTAATGTGGGAACAAAACCAAAATATGGCATATTTTCAATTACAAGTGGGCTCTAAACATTGGGTTCACATGCACATAAAGGGGGAACAATAGACACTGAGGACTTCAAAAGTAGGGAGAGAGGGAAGTACAGGGGCAGGGAGGAAGAGGGATGAGGATTGAAAAACCTCCCATTGGGTATTATGTTCACTAGCTGGCTGACAGGGTCAATAAAAGCCAAACCTTAGCATCACACAATGTGCTCTTGTAACAAACCTGCATATGTACCCCTGGAGTCTAAAATTAAAATGGAAATTAAAACAAAAATTAACCACAAAAAGGCAAAATACAAGAGACCATCATACAATCAAAAACGTAAAAAAAAATATAGCAAATCTAATAACCAAAATGTTCTCAAAAAAAAACAAAAACAAGCAAACAAAAAAACCTGTGGGTATAAGTAACTGTTGGCAAAAGAAAACTGCCCCATAAGCAAACACATCCTCTAATGCCCACTTGAAATTTGACCAAGCAACAATGAAGAATGGAAAAAAATCTTAGGAGGCAGAGACAAAGTTCATGCAGGAATATCATTTTGGAATCCCTCACTCTTTAGGAAAATAACCTGTCCTAATCAAGAAACATTACCATCCACAGTGAAGGGTCACCATAATAACTGCACAGCAGAATTTCTGTTTAGCTATAAGCCAGTGAGATCTATATTTTCTACTCTCTCTCTTTCTTGTCAAATGGGAGCATTTAATGTGGTGTATGTATCAAGTATTTAAGGGACAGATATTTTTTTCACTGTATAAATGTCTGGATCAGGTCTAACTGTTATAGAACCTATTGTATATCATATATGATTTTGGACTTGAGGTGTCTTTCAGTGAAAAGGTTTATTGTGTTTTGAATTCAAAATGGAGCCAAAGTTTTCTCAAATTCTCAAATTCTTTTGCCAACAGTTACTCTAACTTTATAAGTAGTTCTCCTTTTTTTGTATATTCAGAACCCTGATGTAATTTTCTGGCTCTCTTTTAGCGGGGTGGATATACAGTTAGTCCTACCCAATGAGTTGTTAGTGGGAGTAACAAGTTCCAGTTCCAAATTGAAGCATTTAATTGTCAATGTAAGATTATCCAGAGATCTCTCTCACTCTACCAGCAGAATGCTAACATTTAGTCTGGTGGCTGCTCATTCTGTCTGAGTCCTGGGGTAAGGAAAAGTGATAGAGTTGCCTAGTTATAGTCATGTATTGTGAACAATAACTAAACCTTCCTGTAATAAGTCATCATAATTTTAGAAATGGTTGTTTTGTAGATTCGTTGTCATAGCCTGAATAATAATAATAATAAAAGATAATGTTCACATTCATTATTTCATTGAATCTTCACAGCAACACAATTAGTAGTTTTTTGTGTCTTATTTGTGAAAAAAAAATGAAAAAATATTTAAAAATACACATTCCTTGATTTTGAGCATATGTCTTATTTCTTAATTTTTATTAAATACATAAACAAGTGTAGTAGTCCATTCTTACGCTGCTATGAAGAAATACCCAAGACTGGGCAATTTATTAAAAGAGGTTTAATTGACTCACAGTTCAGCATGGCTGGGGAGGCCTCAGGAAACTTACATTCATGGCGGAAGGCACTTTTTCACAGGAAGGCAGGAGACGGAATGAGAGCCAAGTGAAGGGGGAAGCTCCTTATAAAACCACCAATCTCAAGAGAACTCATTCACTATCACAAGAACAGCAAGGGGTCGGGGGGAACCACCTCCATGATTCAGTTGCTTCCCATTGGGTCCCTCCCATGACATGTGGGTATTACAGGGCCCAAACCATATTGTCAGTCAAACTATTTTATTACTAAATCTGTTTTCACCCAATCCTTAGGTTATCTACTCTCACTTTTATTGCCTTAAGAGTGCTAAAAATATAGAGTTTATAATAAAATAGTGTATTTTTGAAAGATACTTGTGTTATGGAAAATGGAGAATAGATGTTAGCACGGTACCCAGAGTTGAGAATAATTTTTTTAATGATAGCCAAATCTAGAGGATTCTATAGAACTAAATGAAGATATAGTACACTTATATTCCAAAAAATCTACATTTTGCAACTTTATCTTTTTTCTTTAATGAAGCCATTTAATATATTTTATTTAGAATATACTAGTACTTTTCCAACAGTGCTTTTGTAATACAGATTTATGGTGAATGTTTGTCCCTTTGTCTTATTTTTGAGAGTCAGCAATGTAATTTTTGTGATGATTTGTGTTTTCTTTTCACATATACAGAGATAATACAAGAGGGTGAGTTGTGAAATTAGACACAAAAATCATATACTTTGCTCAGAATCAAACTAAAAGGTTATAGGTAATTGAAAGACACAGACACGGCGTGGAAGAGCCTGAGACTGCCAGCCCATCCCACAGATCTTTTTTATAAGACACTCATCTAAATTTAACATTTATGCTTCTACATGATATAATAAGGGCATCACTTTTAGAAACGGAGCTAGTTAGATTATCGTATCATTCTGGGTTCAATGAGGAGAGAAAATCACACAGTTGTTGAGTTCTCAACTTCGTAGAAGATGGCACAGCTGTTGCTCACTGGATGACAGAGAAGTTGTGAGGTGTCATGCCAGCAGAACTTGCTGGAAATATGGTCTCTGGAACTTGCCAGAAATCCACCATCTGGGATACTGGACTGTTTACTACATGGTTCTGCTGTCCAATGTGTATGGCAGGGTCCAGATACTGTGGAAATGCCTGTGGTTTGAGAGGTGCTGTGAAGTGCCACTTGATTGCCACACACTGCAGGAGCTGGACACTGGGAAAATGCCACTCTTCTTCAAAACTGCTCTGGAGATGGGATGTGTCAAGGAATCTGCTGGCTATCAAGGTATTGCTGCCTGACTTAAGCTGAGAGAGTTAGGCACTACAGAAGCTATGAACGCTACCAGAACCTACAAAGCCAACATATCCAAAGTACAGAACAAAGCTCTTTTTCTCTTACAGTGCCCTCTGCTGACAAAATGTTCTGCCAGCTGGTACAGGAAAAACAAATATTTAAAAGGACCCAAATCTGTGTTCCTAGAGCAGTATAAAAAGATTAATTTGTGGTTGAGAGACAATAAATTTATAATCAGCACAACCGTGAAATACCAATATTTGTTTATCTGACAATTCCATCTCTAACTCAAACATTTTCCAGAGTGTCATACCACAGACATCCATAAATTTCAGGTGTGTTGGTCATAAGTAACCTAGACAGACCAGGTATATTTTGCTAAAAACATTCCATAAATAGGAAAACATTCTGCTAATAAATGCTATCAAGAGATTCAATTAGTATCTTTTGAAGGCAATTTGATTAGACTATTTATTCCCAGGTGCTTCAATGAAGAAAAAAAGTTACAGACCAGCTGTTAATTCTTTTATTCCCAAATGACCGTTGGCCATGACATTTCAGTAATGCAAAGAGATAGTTTTGGTTTTAGATATAATTAAGAATTTTGTTATTAGAATTTAGAAATTTAGGAGAAAGAACTAAGTAAATTATTTATGGCAGAGAGACAGAACTGTTATTTCAAAAGATGAGAAATGTTGATGGTAAGAAGATTTCAAAACCTTTCTAAAGCATATTTCAGATTTCTCAGAATCAATACTTTATACATTTATTTATATTACTGCCTCAAAATATTGTTTTTTACTCATTTTCCAAACTATGGTCTGTCATATTAACTACATTTGTAAGTTGTCCAAAACATTTATTGAAATTTAAATAATTTCAGTCTTACAAATTAACATCTTATATTATGATTATGACATTTTCACTCTTGCTACTTGCTATTTATTTTCATAACAAATAATTTTAAGCAACCAATCAAAATGTCCACTGTTGGTATTATGACACATAAGAATCTGTGATCATTTATTTCAACATTCAGAAATATTGAAAGATAGGTCTCAGTTCTGCAAAAGCATAAGAAATCAAAGAAAAAAATTGCGTAATGAATTTTATCTATTTTTGGCACACGTCTTTGCTTTCATATTTCTTCACCAAGTAAATAACTAAAAAGTGTTTCCAGATGGAATAAAAATCTTTATTTTAATAAAAATAAGGGCATATGCAAATCTATTTTTATTTCTTTTTACTTTGTTGGGAATAATACTAGGAACATCAGCATTCCCTTAAGAAAACTCAAGAGCAGTATAGATATCTTCAAATCAAAACCAATATTTGAAAAATCTCATATAGTTACTTTCCTTTGGATTTTTTTTTTTTTTTTTCTAAATTATCTCCTCGGCACAGTCATGAGTCACAAGAAATGAACGTGATTGTGTCTTGATGGTGATGACTAAGGAAAAAGACAAAATAAGCATGAGTTCTAATTACAGGTGTTGTGTACTCTGATGTGAAGTTTGTGATTATAATTGCAATTTGTAATTGTAAAATTTGTAAAAATGTGATGTGGACTTGATCCCCACCAATTGCATGAAAGGCTTCTTAGAATAAACATGTATTGGCACTCAGACATTTCTCATCTATTAATTTTTTCATGCACATAGTTCTAATTACTTCTCTTGATGTGTCTTTAGAAGCCACCCAATGGAAGCACCCAACACCCAGAGGTCAACAGCCTATGGTCTTGGCCATAATAGTATAATATTAGGTGAAACAATCCAAAGAAGTGTATTCTACTTAAACTTTTGTAAGAGCATTACTCAGATCAGGCATAATATAGAGTGTAAACTGCAGAGGCCACAACAAAATACATTAATCAAAAATTGCACTTTGGGAGGCCCAGGCAGGGGGATCATGAGGTCAGGAGATCAAGACCATCCTGGCTAACATGGTGAAACCCCATCTCTACTAAAAAAAATCAAAAAATTAGCCAGGCGTGATGGTGGGCGTCTGTAGTCCCAGCTACTTGTGAGGCTGAGGCAGGAGAATGGCGTGAACCTGGGAGGCGGAGCTTGCAGTGAGCCGAGATCCAACTGCACTCCAGCCTGGGCAACAGAGTGAGACTGCCTCAAAAAAAAAAAAAAAAATTGCAGAACTGCATTTGTTTCATTTAGGTTAACTTCTGCCATTTAGTAAATCACAATTTTAATATGTTAAATGGTGCTTAGCAGCCTGAGAGAGTTAATTAGTTTCCAAAGCATTTAACTTATTCTTAGTGAGCAACTTATTGGACCAGTCTTGCTGATTAGGAAATATAGCATAACTATATTACAATTATTAATAAAACTATGTGATACTTATTTTATGATTTGACATTAGCTTGTGTGTTCTAAATACATGACACACTAAATTGATATTGATTATTACTGAACACAGTGACTAGAAAGAAGTAATTTACTATCACCTGATACCTTAAGACTTCCATATCTTGTGGGGATAAACATTTTAACTCTACAGTACATTTTATCATGATCATTTATCATGAAATTATGGCTACTATTATAAAAGTGAGATATTGAAAGACAGCTCATACTTTGTATATTAGTCCCATTATTTCTACTTGCATTTTACTTTTATAATTTTTGCAAAAATATCACCATTCTTTTACACTATTCTGTATTTCACTTTTTTTTATAGTAAAGTTTTAGCTTAAATTGTTAAACACATTTTCCTATCTGGTTATCTCCATCAGTAACAAGTATAGACAAAATGAAAACCATCTGAAGTCTTCCCATTTTTTGTCTTACCTGTTATCTGATTTCGTTTGCATTTTTAAAAATCAGGTATTTAAAAAAACCTGAACTATCCTATCTATTTTGTATCTTTACCTGCTGTTACTCTAAACTTTCCTTATTTTATATTTAAAACATATTTACAACTGAAATACTATGCCTTATATAGTTTAGAGAGACAAATTTAACTATTTCAGTATCACAATGTGTAATCTAGTTTTGTTATGGTACAAAGGATTTGCATTTGTTATTTAAAAAAATCATGAAATAGTCTGATCTTGTATATCTAAAAGCATTGAAGTTGCAACCTCCTGAATTTCATCTAAATGCTTATCTGTTCTCTAGTCCTTAAATGACACATGACCTTAGTTGTGGTCAATAGTTCAATGATCCAATAATGAGTAGGTCTGATTTTTTTATTTGTAAAAGACGCTTCTTTTGTAAAATTATTCTGTTTTGGACCTAACATAACTTGAGATAGATTGTTTTCCTTATTTTCAAATTATAGTCTTTTTATAATGATAAATCCTGGATGTGTGGTAACAAATTTCCTCTTTTGGATAGTCCTTTTTTTTCTTTCTTTCTTTCTTTTTTTTTTTTTTTTTTTTTGCTAAAAAAGACTTTTTCCAGAACATACACTACACTAGGCATTTTATAGACTATGAAGGATATAAATATAAAGTCTCTAACTTTAAGAAACTCACCGTCAAGTGATAGTGGCAGATATTAAACAAATAAGTACAAGACTATATGATGAGTGACATGACAAAGACAAGGTATAAAAATAATAGAGAAAAGTGAGATTAATGTGATAGACTATTAAAAGTTGTTACATTGCATATGGTCTTTCTATTTTTAGATACTAATCAATTTTAGGTACCAATCAAATACTCCAAACTGTATTTGAGGAATATTTTGGAGCTCAGAATGATTTCTGACATAATAATCAGAATGACTGATGGGCTTGACTCATAATAATGTTATTATTCTGCTCTTCTTTCAAACAAAATAAAGATTTATACATATTTCTATCATCTGAAGGTTTTACGTATTGCTACTGAGTACAAACTTTCCTGATCAAACCATCTTGGAATTTGCTCTCATATTTAACAGTTAATTTTAACTCTATTTTTCTAATTTAGATTCACACTGATACTAAAACTCATGTTTGAACATCTCTCTGTTATATCATAAAGTCTGTAATAATGGCATCAATTTTAGAATAGACTGGACATTTTCTTCCTTTTAGTTTTGTTTTTTTGGTAAACATCTTTTTCTTTTCCTCATGAAATAGTCCCTTCCACTAGGTCCTCTTTCTGCTTTTACTCTGTGGTTCCAGAAAAATCTTTTATGTTACGTTATGGTCCCACTAGCTCCAAGTTCCTGATCTAAGAGAGAATACTTGACATAAGAAAAAAAAAAAAAAATCAGAGCATATTTCTGCAATTTTAAAAGCTTGATTCTTCAAAAATCTTAATTGGAAAAAATATTAAAACATACACTTCAATATTTTGTCAGCATGAGATTAAAGGCAGTGCTCAATGAGAAAAAAATAAAACATTCAGAGAAGTAAAAAGAAAAGTGACAGAGAAATGCCTAGAAGTATTTGAGCCTATAATTATAAATATTACCGAGTCAAGTTCCATTACTAAACATTCTAACTGTTGATTTGGCAGGTTTTTAAAATTCTGTCAATTTTATCTAAGCTGATTTAAGTAATCATAATACCACCAGCAATACAAAGAGCAATGAAAAATGCAGAGACATGAGACACTGAAAAGACAGATTTTAAAGGGCCAAGTTTGGAGAACAATACTAAAATCTAAAACACATTCATCCACATACAACAAACACATCATTTTTTTCTCATCTTCTGAGGTAATAATATTTTTTTCTCTAACAATATTTGGATCATGTAAAACAAGTTATGCTGAAATAAAATATCATAGACTTTTGACATTGAGGTTAATAAAGGAACACAATGTTTAATTCAATATGTAAAATTAAATGATGAAAATTAATGGAACTCAGATGAACTAAACAACAAATAAATAACAATATATTCAAAGCACTTTGAGAAATACAATCAAGAAATAAGAATATAAAAATATGTTTTTTTATCATTATGCATCTATTCTTAACAAAATATCAGTTTACAGTAGTGCAAACAAGCACACAGAAAAAAAGTCCCAAAGATATTTCCTAATTGTTGGTAAATTAAAATCCCCTCAAAAACTACTATTATATATGTATCATAGATAGTGGCTAAAATTGAAATTATGACAGTATATATGATATCATTAGAGTAAGACTTTCATCTGTGTAGTTTGGGGAAGCAGATGCCAAGACAAGATTAGACATGGAAGAGATTTACTGGGAGAAATACCTGTGAAAGAAAGTGGGATTGGGGAGGGGAGGCTGGAAAATATTTCAGATTGTGATACAGACTTGACTAGTGTACAGGTAACAGAGAAAGCACAGCGTGTGGGTAGAAAGAGTCTCAGACTGCAGTATGTGGTTCTAAGAAAGATTCAGTCAGGCCAGTGAGGAGTCCTTGAGCCACAGTCCTTGGACAGAAGAGTTCTTTGTCTTGCAGAAATAAACTGGCAACTATATCCTTGCTGCATTTAGTTATTAGCTGGGAGCTTCCCAACCTGGTCTTGTGCAAATGGATGGCTAGTTTCAGAGAGCGGCAGCTGACACCAACAGTCAATTAGGTTTCCTGAGGAGGAGGTTGAGTAGTGTATTTTATGTTTATCACAATTCATACCTCGTATTGCACAGGCCTCTTTCTCCTCACAGGTTTGGAAAGCAGTTCCTCTATGATCTCTGTTAGCCTCCCTCCCTGAGACAAAACTCATAAGTGAGAGGTGAGTGGGGGGAACTACAGAGTTACCTGCCATTCCACTTGATTTCAGTGTCACAAGTAATACTCATCCTCTTCCTCCTCCATTTTAAATTTTAAATTCTCTTCACCTTTCATTGTCAATTCTGCAATCTTGGTGACCTAACAAATGGCATGACTCATAACTTCATTCCTAAAGAATTCAAACCCTGCTCATTATTCTCTTTTTAATCTGGGATTGGTGCAAGTGTCCACTAAGTTTTAACTGGGGAGATGAATACCAGCAGATACCAGGGTAGTTCACCTGGATTTTACATGTATTTCTACTCTGCTGTTTAAAACCAAATCTCCCTTTAGCTGATCAGGGTTGTTAGAAATTAAGTCTGGAGTTGTAAATAAAGACGAGTATTGAAACAAAGGATTTTTTAGTAAAGTAAATTTACTTTTGTGCAGAAGGGCGTTTTTTTGTAGGGCTGGTTGTCACGAGGACACACTGAACAAAGGAGAGTAGAAGCTTTTATTTTCAACGCATGTTTTCTCCCTGTATCCTTTTCCCATTGACTGGGGTTGGACCACACAATTTAAATCAGACTCGATTGGCTAAACATTTGAACTTTTTTAGATAAGGTGGGCGAGGGGTGGAAGAGGGGGAGGGGGGGAAGGGGTTATCTACAGAGGACTACAGAGTCAGTCCATTTTCAAATAAGGAAAGGAATGTGGGCTGGGACTGTGTCATTCTGGATATGTAGTAAAATTAGAAAGAAGAAAAAGGAGAAGAAAGTGGGGGGTACTTGGAATTAGAGAATAAGAAGCTGAGCAGGCTGTTTGAAGAGAAACCTTGCCGTATCTCACAAGGGTCATTCATACCCATCAGTATGGTGACTCCTTATCTGCTAGTCTGTATACATAAGGGTTCCCAAGTGACTCAACAGCAGGTACAGTTTGAAATTCAGTGAGAGCCTTGCTAATCTCCTGGCAAGTGAGCATCCCCTATGGGGAATAAAACTTCCAAATCCACAGACCCCTGAGTTGCAGGGACACCACTCTCCACAATCCCAGTGGTTCATTTGTAGTGATAGTAAGAAGTAACATTGTGGCTTCCCATACTCACATATGAAGCTCTGATTTAATAGATACTGCATCTGGAAAAATAGCACACTGTATTTGGAGAGGATTGCCTCTGAGATGAAACCTCAGTTGTGTTTCTAGAAAGAAATGGTAGCATTCTATGAAGCTGTCTATTTCTGAAAGGTGAGGTATGTGGTACTAATAATAGATCCCAAGGTCATAGGCTCATTCTCTCACTACCTCTGCTGTGAAGTTGGACATTCATAGGCGGTAGTAGTAAAATTGGTCTTTGAAAATGCAAATTCATGCTCCTGGACCTATACACAGCCTCCGTCACTGCCATTGTGGACACTCACTTTATGTGTCCATAGTGCACATTTCAGAGTAGGTGATAATAAAGTAACTAATATCAACTGGCAAACTTATGTGCATACTTGGTTATTCAGTGCTTTCTTATTGATGAATGCTTCTTGGTGGGTGTTGATGTGTGATACAATAATCTTAACTCTTCATTGCCATTGCTATACATCTGTCCCTGTGCTTCTTTCCATCAAGATCTCCTTTACTCAGATATTCAAGTCGTTTTCCTTGCAAGATCCTGATCAAAAGTCTAGGACATTAATCAGTACTAAGAAACATACATATTATTTCCTTGACCACTTTCATCTTAATGAATGGGAATACCAGTTGAACTACTCATAGTTCCTCTCATTCAAAATAGTTACCCTCTCCCCTGTCTTTCAAGTGAAAGTTTGAAAGTAGCTATTATGAAATCACTGGTGATTTTTTAGTTTGTAGCCAATCTCTGGCTAAGTCAAACATAATCCAAGCTCAGGGAATTTCTTCCTCCTTCAGCTGTTTATATGGTTCTCCCACTCCTACCCTAACTATGTGAGCTGAAGGAGAGACACACTGGCAACTGCGGTGGGTAACAGGACTGTCTGCGCTGTATCTTGGAGTATATAATGCAGAGGGTGAGAATGTTAGGATAGCTCTGAGACAAAATTATAAATGAATATTGGCAGCTGTCTCACATGACTACAAACTGTTCCTTATGTTATTTTCTCTTTGAATGGAAGAGAATACATTCACCATATCAATGGCTGCATATGTTGTATATGGGGTCTTATTTATCTGTTGTTGCATAGATGACGTCCAGCCCTGTGGCTGTGATCAGCATACCACTTAGTCAAGGTTGTGGTCATCTATAATTATTATCCAGGTATTATCTATCTCCTGAAAGGACCAGACTAATTAATTATAGACATACCAAGGACAATAGCCTCTACATTCTTTAGACATTTATATCTCTTCTAGTGATACTAATCTATCATGCTGCCTGGTATGCAATACTGTTTTTTATGTATTATCTCCGTTTGGGTGGGAGTCCATTTCAATTTGCATAAATCAGCAGTTTTTATGTTGCTGCCTGGTATGCAATACGGTTTTTTATGTATTATCTCTATTTGGGTGGGAGTCTATTGCAATTTGCATAAATCAGCAGTTTTTATGTTGCTGGTTGCCATTTTTATTCCTCCTGACTTCATGTTCATCCCGAGAGTCTCCACGGCCTTGTTATGATCATTGCTATCTCTTGGCTTCCGCCAGCTAAGTGCTATCCTTTGCCCTCTTCTTTGAGGGCCCAACATTCTCTTGGGTAATAATGACGCCATCTCTGTGGAAGTCTTCTCTGCTTTCAGTTATGCTGGTACCATTCTCATTCACAGTTTCCTGATGCCTTTGGTGACTGGTGTGTCCTCCGGGCCCTCTGTGGCACATAATCCTCTCGTGAGTTTTCTAATGTCTCCTATAATTTGCATTTCCACATGACCTCTTTCCTCAGCCTTTTTATTTCTCCTTAACTTTTGGAGTAACACAGCCATCTTCACTTCACTAGGCAGTGGTCATTTACATTTTAGGCCTCAAAAAGTCATGCTGGCAGCATGTTTGTCCACTGCTTGGGGTCTTTGAAAGGGTGTTAAATCCAATATCCCAAGAAAATGCCAAATCAATAGATTTTTGATTATCCACTCTTACATTCTGGTCCCCTTGATTAAGCATTCTAAAGCTATTAATATAATCTCAAGGACATTGATCTGGTCCCTCCAGAATTTGCTATCTAATTAGTGTCATACCTTCAGCATCTAGACTTTTTCCTTTCTTGGTAGGCCCTCTGCATGTTGGAATTTAACCCTACTTCTTGACCTGGCAGTCAAGAGAAGAGATAGGAGCAATTACTGAATGTAGCTGTTGCAAAAGTGCTATATCATATTGGAGAAGGGAAGGACACCTCTAGAAGCTCTGAACCAACATCTTTAGGGGTGTCCATCCAATCGTCCTCCATCCCATGCTTAGAGAATCCAGATTTTTCACACTCAGGTCATGATTTTTCTGTAACAGACTTACCTTAACTAAGCATTATCTCTGAACTTCTGCCAATCTTTCACATCAAGTCTCCTGTCTGCTGACTAGTTGCATCTATAAGAGGAAAAAATGCCTCTTGGTAAACCTCAAAAGAGCCCCTCTGGGGCTCACATTGAGCCCTTACCTACATGTGAACCCTGTGATGCCTGTGATCACCATCTGTGTTGGTGTATTTCCCAATATTATCTTTCTAATGCCTGAATCACTATACTTCAGTGGCACTCTTCACCAGGACTTTTTTTTTTTTTTTTTTTTTTTTTTTTTTTTTTCATCACTGCTTTCTGAGAAGCTTCTGAACTGGACCAACAAAAGATTTAGTGAGAAAATTTCTTCTAACAGAAATAAAAGAAGCATGTCAGAAGAGATTAAAAGAGCCTTCATACAATAGTGTGTATCTTAATTCTGTGAAGATTGGGAAATCCAGTAGAAAGGCCCTCAGACTTTAGCAGGGATCTAAGAAACACTCAGCCAGGCTGAATAAGTGTCATGTTGCCAAATCTCCCATCAAAGCTATCTCGCATTTGTACATATGGGTCTGTATTAATGCATCCTGCTCTCAGTTACCAGTTTCAAGGAGTCTGTGGGGAGTGTACCTCAGCGTTGACATGATGGTAGATTCATCACACAGTAATGGAGGCTTTTTGTCAATATCGCTCGTAACAGCAGGAAATCTGAGTTGGACATTATGATTGTTGCCATATCATTTCATTGTCATCATAAAATATAAGCTCCTCAAATATGTAGATAAATGAACAAATGGTAATTGTTAAGAATATTTTAAGTTCTTATTTGAACATTACATTTTTTCTTTGCCCTCTCTTTCTTATTTTGAAATAATAAAATAGGTAATAATAAAATAAAATAGGCTAAGAGGTAATATGACTTCCTGAAAAGGGAAAGTTCAGTAGCTCCCCAAGTACACAAAAAGTAGATTCATAATGAATATGCTCAGGATGTTCTGCCCCAAACACAATCAACAAAATAGAAATCTGAGTTCCTTCACTCAGTGATATGTGTACAATGTCACCATATACCTAATCCCACTGAGCACAGCACTTTCTAGTTCACAAGAGGTAGTACATTTGGGGTTGGATGTGCCCTGGTACAAATCCTACTTTTGCAATTTTCTGTTTAGAACCTGGGATGAAATTTATTTCTCCAAATCCCAATTTAATATAAAATATCTAACACAATGTTTTTTTGGGGGGAGAGAGAGATTTTATGGGATCAAATGAAGAACCTGACAGGTGCACAGTTTATATTACTTTATTGATTGGTAGACTGGCAATATTTTCTACAAACTTAGGCATTACATTGAGGCTGAGTTTACTTTTTATAGCCTTTGTTTTAAATGAAAAGTTATATTAAGACACTATCATATAATGCATTTGACTTTATAATAGTTATGTTCCAGGAAGAGTACATTGTAATGTTTTCATTAGTATATTTATTACATTAATAATATAAAGCATACAGTATTGCACTTCCAACCTGCCTATATACAGAAACATTGTAGGATATTTAAAAATACCTAGATTTAGGCCGGGCGCGGTGGCTCAAGCCTGTAATCCCAGCACTTTGGGAGGCCGAGACGGGCGGATCACGAGGTCAGGAGATCGAGACCATCCTGGCTAACACGGTGAAACCCCGTCTCTACTAAAAAATACAAAAAACTAGCTGGGCGAGGTGGCGGGCGCCTGTAGTCCCAGCTACTCGGGAGGCTGAGGCAGGAGAATGGC